>NC_083379.1:22315800-22621600 GCF_031755915.1 Ziziphus jujuba
GAGATACTTGAAAGCACAAATATATTTTCATATTCCTTCATACTTGAAAGCAACATTCACATGGCTTCTTCAAGTTTTTCAACTCCTTCTCCTCCTATCTTCAATGGGGAGAACTACAACGTTTGGAGTATCAAGATACAAGCCTACTTGAAGACTTATGGTCTTTGGGAGGTCACCATAAATCCCCAAGAACCCGAGCCTTTGAGACAAGGGGCAACGGTCAACCAAATCAAGCACCATGAGGAGGAATTGGCTAAAGGTTTCAAGGCTCTCACCGCCATTCATTCTTGTATTAGTGATACCATTTTCACAAGGATAATGGCATGTGAGAGTTCCAAAGAAGCTTAGGACAAACTTCAAGATGAGTTCCAAAGGAGTGCAAGGACAAGGCAAATGCAAATCCTTCACTTAAGGAGGGAGTTTGAGACTATCAAGATGAAAGACAAAGAAACGGTTAAAGAGTTCACCACATTAACACCACATTAACACCACAAGGCTTCTTAATGTGGTGAATCAAATTAGGGTGCTAGGTGAAAGATTAAGTGACCAAAAGATTGTGGAGAAGGTGTTGGTCTCCTTGCCCGAGAGGTTTAAAGCTAAGATATCTTCATTGGAGGAGTCAAGGAACCTAAATGAAATTTCCTTGACCGAGTTGGTGAATGCCTTGCAAGCTACGGAGCAAAGGAGGAGGATTAGACATGAAGAATCAATGGAGGCTGCATTTGTGTCTATACAACATCAAAAGACACAAAATCAAAAGAAGAACAAGTTTAAGGTCATAAAGGAGAAAGGTGAAACTAGCAAACCCAAGAGGAAGTCCTATGAACCTTGTCACCATTGCAAGAAGAAAGGTCATCATCCAAGAAGGTGTTGGTGGAGGCCGGATGCATTTTGCCATAAATGCCAACAAAAGGGTCATGTGGAGAGAGTATGCAAGGCTAACAAGAAAGATAAGCAACAAGCAAATGTTGCTAAAGATAATGCAAGTGATAGTGAATCCGAAGAGTTGTTTGTTGCTACTTGTTTTAGTAGCATGAAGAATGATGAAGGATGGATCATTGATAGTGGAGTAACACACCATATGTCTCACAATCATGAGTGGTTCACAAACTTAGATAGGAGCAGCCACAACAAAGTTAAAATTGGAAATGGAGCCTTGATGGAAGTGAAAGGCAAAGGAGATGTGGTGATACACACCACCAAAGGTATCAAAACTATCCATGATGTTCTTTATGTACCTTTTTTATGTGAGAACTTACTTATTGTAGGTCAAATGCTTGAGAACAAATATGCATTACACTTCTCAAACATGACATGCACTATAGTTGATCCACATGGAAATGAATTAATATGTGTTGGAATGAAGAACAAGAATTTTAGGTTGAATATGGATGAAAATGGTGCATCGGTTGCATTGAACACCAAAGTTGAGAACACCTCTCAACTTTGGCATAAAAGACTAGGCCATGATAGCTTTAAGTCATTGGTAGGTACACATGAACTTGTTAGAGATATGCCATTGGTGGAGTAGCAAGAACATGTGTGTGAAGTGTGTCAAAAAGGAAAGCATACTAGGCTATCATTTCAATCTTGTTGTTGGAGATCAAAGGAGAAGCTAGGACTTATACATTCGAATATTTGTGGTCCTATGAGTGTTCCATCCTTAAATGGCAGCAAGTATTTCATAACTTTCATTGATGATTACTCAAGAATGTGTTGGGTGTATTTCCTTGAAAGAAAATCACAAGCTTTGGAGAAGTTTGTAGAATTTATGAAGTTAGTGCAAAATCAATCCGGTTGCACTATAAAGGTGTTAAGGACGGACAATGGTGGGGAATACACAAGTGAGGCTTTCAAACAACTTTGTAAGGATCATGGTATAGTTCATCAATTCACTACACCATACACACCACAACAAAATGGTATATGTGAAAGGAAGAATCGTACCATCATGGAGATGGCTAGATGTTTGTTGTTTGAAAGTGGCTTGCCAAAGAAGTTTTAGGCCAAAGGAGTTAATACATCCATCTACATCCAAAATAGGCTTTACTCCAAGTCTTTGAGGAGTAAAACCCCATTTGAGCTTTGGTTTGGATATAAGCCTTCTCTTGATCATCTAAGGGTATTTGGAAGCATTTGTTACTTCCTAGTACCACAAGAGAAGAGAGGAAAGCTTGATGAAAGGTCACAAGTTGGTGTCTTGGTTGGCTATAGTGATGTGACCAAGGGATATAGAGTGTATAACTTGGAAACCAAGAAACTTGTGATAAGTAGAGATGTGAAAGTTGATGAGGAAGCTAAATGGGTTTGTAGTAAGGAGGAGTTGGCTAGTATGGATGAAGACAATCGGCTTGAAGCTCATGATAACGATGAGGAACAAGGAAATGATGAAGGTGCTGCCCATGATGATGAATATGATGAGAATGAGCTAGAAATCTCCATAGGGGCTGATTTGGAGATTGGTGATGGTGTGAGAGGCACAAGACCTCTTAATGAGATTTATGAAAGGTGTAATGTAGCATTGAGTGATCCAATCAATGTCCATGAGGCTATGGCAAGAAAAGAGTGGAGACAAGCCATGCAAGATGAAATCGATGTGATAAACAAGAATGACACTTGGAGCTTGGTAACAAAACCGAAGGGAAAGAATGCTATTGGGGTGAAGTGGATCTTTAGGACCAAGTACAATCCGGATGGGTCCATAAATAAGCACAAGGTAAGGCTTGTTGTCAAAGGATATGCACAACAAGCCGGTGAGGATTATGGAGAGACTTTTGCACCGGTTGCAAGGACGGAAACCATAAGACTACTCCTTGCAATTTCGGCACAAAAGTCTTGGAAAGTATATCACCTTGATGTGAAGTTAGCCTTCTTGAATGGAATATTGAAAGAGGAAGTCTATGTTATGCAACCCGAAGATTTTGTGAAGAAAGGAAGTGAAGAGAAGGTATACAAGCTACACAAGGCGTTATATGGCCTTAAACAAGCTCCTAGGGCATGGTATGCCAAGATAGATGGTTTTTTGACAAAGCATGGATTTAAGAGGAGTCCTAATGAGCCTACATTGTATATTAGGACTCATGGTTGCATGGTGTTGGTGTCTCTTTATGTTGATGACCTCCTAGTGACCGGTGGTAATGAGAAAGAAGTGAGCAATTTCAAAAGTGAGCTAGAATTGAACTTTGAGATGTCTAGCCTTGGAGAGATGAAATACTTCCTTGGAATTGAAGTTGTCCAATCGTCCAAGGGCATCTTCATATCTTAAGAAAGCTATATGAAAGAGTTGCTCAAGAAGTTTGACATGGAGGATTGTAATAGCGTTGCCACACCTATGAATGAAGGCACTAAGTTGGTGAAGGATGATGATTCTCCAAAGGTAAATCCTTCCATCTATAGAAGTTTAATTGGTAGCCTTTTATATGTATGCTCTACTAGACCAGATATCATGTTTAGTGTGGCTGTTTTGTCAAGATTTATGCATAGTCCATCACAAAATCATCTTAGTTGTGCAAAAAGAATCCTAAGGTATTTGAAAAGTACTAGTGATTTTGGTATATGGTACAAGGATGGCATGAATGAAGCTTTGCTTGGTTATAGTGATAGTGATTGGGCTGGTTCTTTGGATGATAGCAAGAGCACACCGGGCTACATTTACACTCTTGGAAATGGTCCTTTCTCATGGAATTCCAAGAAGCAACAAACCGTTGCATAAAGCACTGCGGAAACCGAGTATATTACTTACTCAAGTTGTGCTAATCAAGGTGTTTGGCTTAGGAAATTATTGGAGGACTTGAGCTTGAAGCAAGAGGAAGCCACGGTAATATTTTGTGACAATACTTCAGCAGTAGTAATTGCACAAAATCCAGTCCAACATGGGAGGACCAAGCACATACCGGTCAAGTATCATTCTTTAAGGGAATTTGAAGCAAGTGGTGAAGTGAAGTTGGAGTATGTGACTTCCGAGGAGAACTTGGTGGATATCTTCACCAAGCCATTGGGAAAGAAGAGATTTGAGATATTGAGAGGACTTCTCAATGTCTCATACAAAATTGCCAAGGAGGAGTGTTGAAGTGTGGCAATTTTGCCACTTGATGGTGCATGTCACCAACTAGCATGCACACCTTGGTATCAAATCCTTTCCTTTTATGAGTTTATATTTTTTGTATGTTTTTAATTGATGCAAGGTATATTTTGATAATGTTTTGTGCCTAAGTTATGTATGAAAAAGTATAGGCAAAATTATGCACAAAAGAGTAGGAATGTTATGCTTGAAATGCCTATGGTGCTGGATTCATAATTTCCAGCAACATAGTTCCACTATTTATCTTATATCTCAGGTTGCAAATGGATTTTTATGCTGACATTTTGAGGGTTGTCTACAGACATATATAGACGACTATGGTTCAAATTTCAGGTCCAAATGACATGGGAAAGTCCATTTTCTATTCCAAATAGATTGCTGTATCTGATGGGCCTAGTATGTAGAGTATGGGTCAATTTTGGAGCTGTTTGGCCCATGATCCGATTCCAGAACTTTCCTAGCACTTGGAACAATATTTCTTGATGACCAAGGATGCTTCAAACCAAGTTTCATAAGCAGATACAAAGGGGAACTAAGTAGGCGAAGCTAGTTTGGTTGTTTACCCAAACTAGTTAAACAATAGGAACTTAGTTCAAACCATGTGCCACTTTTTACTATATTTGGAATAGACATGTTGCAGCTGGTTTTTACCTCTTTTGTGTATGAAAAGTTAGGTGTTGACCATTTTACTTTTTAAATTTCAAATACTTTACTCATTTTGTAAGCTCACATGCTTGGCATGTGTAAACTAGTTGTAATTTCAAGCTTATATTGTAAAATGAATGAAATGGCTATACATCTAAGCCTTATTTTCAAAAGCCAACGTGGTCCCCTTCTTCTTATCTCTTCTTCAACAGCTTAGAACACTTTAGGAATCCTAAAAACCAGAAAAAACCATAACCAAAACCTAAAAATACAACTCACACATAACCATTCCCAAGAGCATCACCAAAAGCTTGCTTGTTGCTAACACTTCAAGCTAGCTTGCTCTTGGTCATAACCTTCTCACCCCAACACTTTGATCACATAGATCAAAGGATGGATAGGTTGGAAACATCATAAAGAGGACCGAATCCAAGGTTAGATGTACATGGAGGCCAAAGTCAAGGTCAAGGAGGCTAACGTGGCCGACCTAAAGGGGAATTCGGGGAAGGAAATTTTGGAAATGACTTTGATGAGGGGTTCAATGAAATTTTTACTTACCAAGGAAGGCAAGACCATGGGAGACCAGCAAGGAATGAGGATGATGAACTTGAAAATATCCAGGTCAACATACCGCCTTTCTTAGGAAAAAGTGATCCGAAAGCCTACTTAGAATGAAAGGAGCATATAGAGATGATCTTCGACTATCACAACCATTCGGAGACTAAGAAGGTAAAAGTGGCAGCAATGGAATTTGGACATTATGCATTCCAATGGTGGAGAAATGGACAAAATACCCGAATGAGAGCAGGTGATGAATTAATTACTACTTGGCGACAAATTAATGGAGCCATGAGGAAGCGATTTGTGCTAACTCATTACCATAGGTTGCTACATCAAAGACTCCAATCATTATTGCAAGGTAATAGGTTTGTGGAGGATTGTTACAAGGAGATGGAGATGGAGATGCTTATGAAGAGATTGAGCATGAAGAAAGATAGAGAAACGACCATGGCACGGTTTCTTAGTGGACTGAATCGAGAGATAGCTAATTAGTTGGAATTGCAACAATACATAGAATTAGAATAGATGTTGCATATGGCTATCAAACTTGAGAATCAATTCAAGAGGAGGGGAACAAGTGCACAGCTTAGAGGAGTTTAAAATAGTGGGATATCAAATCCAAATGCTTGGGGAAGCAATCCCATCTTTGAAGTAAGATAAAAGCTAAAACTTGCAGAAGAAAGCACCCATCGGCCAAAAAGGGAGTCCAAAGCCAAATCTGTCCAAGCACACAAAAATGAAGGTAAATCTGATCCTAAACCATTTAGAACTCATGAAATTGTCTATTTTAAGTGCCAAAGATGAGGATACATTGCTAGTCAATGCCTGAATAGGAGGATCATGGTGTTAAAAGGTAATTGTGAGTTAGAATCCAAATGTGAAGAAAATGTTGAAGGGCATGATGAATTTGAAACACTCAAGGCTTCAAGGATTGAATTGACTTTGGTGGCAAAAAGGGTTCTAACCGTGTACAAAGATGAGGACAAATTCAAATAGAGAATATCTTCCACACCCAAAGTGAAATTCAAGGTAATATTTGTAGAATGATAGTTGATAGTGGAAGTTGTGCAAATGTAATTTGTGATTTGGTAGTTAATAAATTGGAGTTAGCAACCATTAAACATCCAAAACCATATAGATTATAATGGCTTAATGATAGTGGTGAGATAAAAGTAAATAAACAAGCCAAAGTAAAATTTAGCATTGAAAAAAATGTGAATGTTGTTCCTATGCATGCCTATCATATTTTGTTGAGTAGACCATGACAATTTGATATGGATGCCATATATTATGGGAGAGAGAATTCCATTGTATTTAAATTTAAAGGAAAAAAAGTTAAGCTAGAGCCATTAACTCCAAAGGAGGTATTTAAAGACCAACTTCAAATGCAACAAAGGAGGGAGGCTGAAAAGCTCAAAGAAAGGACTAGTATGGCACCCATGGCAACAACACCAATTCAAGGAGTCAATGCTATTCAAGACCAACTAATTAAGATTTCTAGAACCCAAATTGAAGGGAAAAGCCAAGGCAAACCCGGAAGTGAAAAAAAAAAATTGAGAAAACCGAGAGGCATAGTGAGAAACCCGAGAGTGAAGGAAAAAAAGCCATATCCAAGAGAGAGAAAGGAAAAGAAAGGAAAGAGAAGAAAAATGAAGTTTTCTATCTTAGTTTTGGGGATGTTAATAAGGCCATCTTGATGTGAATCCGCCCGAATTCGTACAGCCGACAACCCGCTGGGGTGCCAATCCGTTACGAATGAAGGTGGGACCAATCACTAGAGCGCAAGCCAAGAAGTTCAAGGATAACCTTGCTGTGTTTATTCAAAGGATAAATCATAATCAAGAAGGAATTATCATGACCAAAGAACCAAGACCTGTTTTGCTGATACAAGTGCTGGAGACTGGTACGGACTGGGGTGACGGTTTTGGTACATTTTTGGAGTCCGGGAAGCCTGAAATGGTTCCAATGCTTTATGGGTTCAATACATATGCCTAAGAGGTCATGGAATCAATTTAAATCAGCCTTAAATGCAATCAAAAAGGGCTTGTACGGACAGCTTCAACAATTTGGCCGAATTTGCTGTATTGCTTGCTGGCTTTACTGTATTTTACTGTATTACCCTTTTCTTATTTTTCCAAGCATGGGCAACGTGTGGGACTTCATATTAAGCTTATTTTGCATCCTAAAAAGCATCTAGAAGCTGATTTGGAGCTCAAAGAGGTCAAAGATTGATCAAAGTCAATTTGGTCAAAAGGCTAGCATTTTTAGTTTCTTAATTTGTTTTTACTTTTTGTTTTAGGAAACTACCATTACTTTTTGGCTTTTATTTCTTTATTTTCTGGAAAAATAACTTTAGGAAGGTTTTTATTTTATTCTTTCCATTGTAAATTAATTAATTCCTAATTTAATATAAAGGAATTAATTAATCAAACTTAGATTAGGAAAGGAAGTATAGTTTCGTCCAACTAGGTTTCTTTATGTGTGGTGGTCAGTTTTCTTTATGTTCTAGGGTTTTTAAGTTTTCTTTTCAAAGCCTATTTAAAGGCTTAGTTATCAATAAGAATTAAATTTGATTTGATAAAGAAAATACTTGTGAGATTAATTATCTCTTTGTTCTTTGAGAACACCTAAAACACCATTAGAGAATTGGTTGTTTTAGCTTGACTTATCAATAGGTTTTCCATCCCCTATTGTGGCGTCTACATTATACCAAGATTTCTAACTATAGGTTGGTTAGGGGTTAAGGTCAATTCCATTAGAACGTGAACTTAATTAAGATCCGGGCTAATATAATACGGGGTTTAAGAGCAGGTCGTCCTAGGTTCATATCATTTGGTATCAAAGCTAAATTTTGTTCAGGTTTGAACCTATCTTTATTTGCTTTATTTGTTTTTATGTTATTCTGCAATTTTAGCATTAGGTTAAGGTTGATTCTAGAATAAGAAGAGGAGATCCACTCTTGAGGATCAATGAGGAAGAGTCCGTAGCATTCCACGGCGATGCTCGAGCTACTGGGAGTGGAGACCAAGTGGACATGAGAGCTGTTTTCGAGTCAATACAGAGGATTAGTGCTCAAGTTGAGCATATGAATCAAAGAATGGGAAGGCTAGAAGCCTCATAGGGAATGCCGAACACAAGAAATAGGCAAGAATTCCATGGAGGAGGAGGCCGAGGACAAGGAGGTCACGAGAGACCGAGAGAGGAATTTGATGAGGAGCCATTCGGTGGAGACTTTGAGGAAGGTATGGACGAAACTTTTGCTGTCCAAGATAGAGCTGGCCATGGAAGATATAAGAGGGAAGATACAGATGATGATTTAGGAAATATCAAGGTTAACATCCCACCTTTTATGGGTAAAAGTGATCCCGAAGCTTATTTGGAGTGGGAAGAAAAAATGGAAATGATTTTTGATTGCCACAACTATTCGGAAGGTAAGAAGGTGAAGTTGGTAGCAATGGATTTTGTACATTATGCATTCCAATGGTGGACCAATGAGCAAAATACCCGAAGGATAGTTGGTGATGATTTAATCTCGACATGGCGTCAAATGAAAGGAGCCATGAGAAAGCGGTTTGTGCCATCACATTACCATAGATTGCTGCATCAAAGGCTTCAATCTTTGCCTCAAGGAAGTAGGTCCATGGAGGATTATTACAAAGAGATGGAGATGCTCATGATGAGGCTGAATATGAATGAGGATAGGGAGGCAACAATGGCGAGATTTCTTGGTGGTTTAAACCGTGACATTGCCAACCAGCTTGAATTACAACAATACTTGGAATTGGAGGAGATGTTGCATGTAGCACTTAAGCTTGAGAACCAATTCAAGAGGAGGGGTATTAGCACACGGATTGGAGGAGTTTCTAGCAGTGGAAGGACAAGTTCAAGTGGCTGGAAAAACAATTCCACTTATGAAAGCAAGCTGAAGCCGAAACTTGGTGAAGAAGCTACCAACCGGCCGAGAAGAGAATTTAAAACCGAATCTGCCCAAACCATTAAAGGTGAGGTAAAATCTAAACCTAAACCTCAAAAGTCAAGAGAAATTATTTGTTTCAAGTGCCAAGGAAGAGGACATATAGCCAGCTAATGCCCGAATAGAAGGATAATGGTAATTAGGGGTAATGGAGAGGTGGAATCCGAAAGTAAGGCTAGTGAGGCTGAAATCGAACAAGAAGATGAAGGACTTGAAGATGAGGCCGAACCATTAATGATGTGATTCTGCCCGAGCCCGCTCCACCGGTAAGCCGCTGGGGTGCTGACTCGACACGGTTGAAGACTAGGCCAATCACAAGAGCTTAAATTAAGAGATTTAAGAACAACCTGGGAGTATTTATACAGGGGGTAATCAATCTCAACAGATCGTGTCCATACTTGAAGATACAAAGCCTATTCTAAGCATCCAAGTGGTGGAAGCTGATACGGACCCGGGTGACGGTTTTGGTACATTTTTGGAGACCGGGAAGCATGAAATGGTTCCAATGCTTTATGGGTTCAATACATATGCCTAATAGGTCATGGAATCAAGTTAAATCAGCCTCAAATGCAATCAAAAAGGGCTTGTACGGACAGCATCAACAATTTGGCCGAATTTGCTGTATTGCTTGCTGGCTTTACTGTATTTTACTCTATTAGCCTTTTCTTATTTTTCCAAGCATGGGCAACGTGTGGGACTTCATATTCAGCTTATTTGGCATCCTAAAAACAATCTAGAAGCTGATTTGAAGCTCAAAGAGGTCAAAGATTGATCAAAGTCAACTTGATCAGAAGGCTAGCATTTTTAGTTTCCTAATTTGTTTTTACTTTTTGTTTTAGGAAACTACCATTACTTTTTGTCTTTTATTTATTTATTTTCTGGACAAATAACTTTAGGAAGGTTTTTATTTTATTCTTTCCATTGTAAATTAATTAATTCCTAATTTAATATAAAGGAATTAATTAATCAAACTTAGATTAGGAAAGGAAGTATAGTTTCGGCTAACTAGGTTTCTTTATGTGTGTGGCCAGTTTTTCCTAGGGTTTTTAGGGTTTATTTTGTTTCTTTCAAACCTATTTAAAGGCTTATTTTTCAATAAGAATAAAACTTTGATTTGATTAAGAAAATACTTGTGAGATTAATTATCTCTTTGTTCTTTGAGAACACCTAAAACACCATTAGAGAATTGGTTGTTTTAGCTTGACTTATCAATAGGTTTTCCATCCCCTATTGTGGTGTCTTCATTATATCAAGGTTTTTAACCACAGGTTGGTTAGGGGTTGAGGTCCATTCCATTAGAACTTGAACTTAATTAAAGATCCGGGTAATATAATACGGGTTTAGGAGCAGGTCGTCCTGGGTTCGTATCATTTGATATCAGAGCTAAATTTTGTTCAGGTTTGATCTATCTTTATTTGGTTGATTTGTTTTTGTGTTATTCTGCAATTTTAGCATTAGGTTAAGGTTGCATCCATCCCATACACGTTCTGCATCTTTAAAAAAAAAAAAAAAATTCATTCCTAGTTGAATTAGGTTTCCTAGTTTTATCGTATTTTTGTTTCCTAATTTGTTGGTTGTCTATTATCATTGTTCTTGATAATTTTGGTTTTTGTTGATTTTCCTTTGCTGTTTTAGTCTTAAATATTTGTATTCATATATTAAAAAAAAAAAAAAAAAAGAGTTTGCGGCAACATTAAAGAAAAAAAAAAAAAAACTGCACATTTGTGTTTATTTGGAGGTCACGGGTTTGGTGTTTGTTTTGGAGTTGGAATTGCAATTTTGGTAATTATTCTTGCTACTGCAGTTGTATATGTTCTGTGAGTGAAAAAAAAAAAAAAAAAAAAAGAAGAGGTAAAGCCGAATAAAAAAAAAAAAAGAAAAATATTTCGGTTTGTTGGAGTTTGATTTGGTTGCTGGAAATTTGTTGGAGCTGCTGGGTTTTTTTTTTATTATTTATTTGAGTTGCTGGGGAATTATTTTTGCTGCTGGATATTTGGATTTTGGGTGTTTAAATTATTTGGATTAAAATTAGTTAAAGGAATTGATACAAAACTCGAATTACAAAGAACAACAACCAACAACTTTTCTATATTTTTGTTCTCTTTGATTCTTGTTCATATTTGAATTTCTTTTTCTATAATTTTATTCTTGAACTCATAATCTACTACCATCTGGTGCAGTTTTCAAAAATTCTAACGTTTTCCCATTATTTTGCTTTTTTCTTTTCTAGAAAGCCGAAAAATTAGGATTTGTTGGATTCTTTCGGTATTGCCTACTTTTTGCTTCTGTTTTGTTGATAAGTTTAATTAAAACATACTAGTGATCTAATTGCTATTTTGTGGGTGTTTTAATTAGAACTTTGAGATAATTCATTGAGTGGAAAAAGGCAAGAGTGTTGAGCTTAAAAGAGGGTAAAAAGCCGAAACAAGTGTGCAAACACGAGTGTCGAGTTCTCATTTGAGTGAAACACGTAAGGGAGTGAAATTGTAAGGTCCTATTTTATTTCTATTGCATTATTATACTAACATGACAGAATCAAGAAAGAGGAGAGGGGATCCACCCTTGAGGATCAATGAGGAGGAGTCCGTAGCATTCCATGGCGATGCCCGAGCTACCGGGAGTGGAGACCAAGTGGACATGAGAGCTGTTTTGGAGTCAATACAGCGGGTTAGTGCTCAAGTTGAGCATGTGAATCAAAGGATGGGAAGGCTAGAAGTTTCCCAAGGAATTCCGAACACAAGAAATAGGCAAGAATTCCATGGAGGATGAGGAGGTCGCGAGAGACCGAGAGAGGAATTTGACAAGGAGCCATTCGGTGGAGACTTTGAGGAAGGTATGGACGAAACTTTTGCTGTCCAAGATAGAGCTGGCCGTGGAAGATATAGGAGGGAAGAAACAAATGACAATCTTAGCAATATCAAGATCAACATCCCACCATTCATGGGAAAAAGTGACCCCGAAGCATATTTGGACTGGGAAGAAAAGATGGAGATGATATTTGACTGCCATAATTATTCAGAGGCTAAGAAGGTGAAATTGGCAGCAATGGAGTTTGGCCATTATGCACTCCAATGGTGGACCAATGAGCAAAACACCCGAAGGAGAGTTGGTGATGACTTGATTACTACATGGCGACAAATGAAAGGAGCCATGCGGAAGCGATTCGTACCATCACACTATCATAGGTTGCTGCATCAAAGACTTCAATCTTTATCACAAGGACATGGATCCGTGGAGGATTATTACAAGGAGATGGAGATGCTTATGATGAGATTGAACTTGAATGAAGATAGGGAAGCAACCATGGCAAGGTTTCTTGGTGGTTTGAATCGTGAAATAGCCAATCAACTAGAATTGCAACAATATGTGGAATTGGAGGAGATGTTGCATGTGGCTATTAAATTAGAGCGTCAATTCAAGAGGAGGGGTGTAAGATCATGGTTTGGAGGTGTTTCCAACAGTGGAAGGTCCAATTCAAGTGGCAGGAGGAACAATCCCATCTATGAAAGCAAGCCAAAGCCGAAAGTTCAAATTGGCCAAGGAAGGAGACTAGAACCGAATCTGTCCAAGCACCAAAGAATGAGGTAAAATTAGATCCTAAACCTTCTAGAACTCATGATGTTGTGTGTTTTAAGTGCCAAGGAGGAGGACACATCGCTAGCCAATGCCCGAATAGAAGAATCATGGTGTTAAAGGGCAATGACGAGCTAGAATCGAAAAGTGAAGAAAGTGAGGATGAAGCCAAGCAAGAGGAGGAGGACTTGGAGGATGAACCCGAAACCTTGCAAGCATCCAATGCTGAATTAAACTTGCTTTCTAGGAGAGTACTTGCTGCATACAAAGATGAGGATGAAATTCAAAGAGAGAACATCTTCCACACCCGATGTGAAATTCAAGGTAAGATTTGTAGTATGATTATTGATAGTAGAAGTTGTACTAATGTAATAAGTAACCTTGTAGTTGATAAATTGGGCTTAAAAACAATAAAACATCCTGAACCATATAGATTACAATGGCTTAATGATAGTGGTGAGATGAAAGTAAACAAACAAGCCAAAGTAAAATTTAATATAGGTAGATATGAGGATGTAGTTTTATGTGATATTGTACCCATGATTGCTGGACATATACTATTAGGTAGACCATGGCAATTTGATAAAGATGCTACTCATTTTGGTCGAGAAAATAGTATTGTTTTTAGGTTTAAAGGAAAGAAGGTCAAGCTGGAACCATTATCTCCTAAAGAAGTTTATAAAGACCAATTACAAATGCAACAAAGGAGAGAAGCCGAAAAGCTCAAGGAAAAAGCAAGTATGGCACCAACGGCTTCACCATCCTTTCAAGAAGGTAAGAATGAGGTTGCTGATCAAGGTAAGGTTTCTAAGACTCATATTGAGTGGAAAGATCAAGAAAAAACCGAAAGAGAGGGGAAAGAAAGTGGCAAACCCGAGAGCTTGGAGAAGGAAGGGAAATCCGAAGGTTTGTGCCAATCCAAGAGAGAAAAAGAAAAAGAAAGAAAAGAAAGGTCAAGTAGCAACTTTTATTTGAGTTTAGGGGATATTAATAAGGTTATTAAGTGTAAGAAACCTTTGCTGGTCATGATTTATAAAGAAAATTATTTTAATGATCAAACTAACTTTGAAGAACTTGAATTGCCAAGTTCAATAATTTCTCTTTTGAAGGAATTTGGAGATGTCTTCCCAAATGAAATTCCAAGTGGACTACCATCCAATCAAGAGGGAAAAGGTGAGCTTGCTATCCAAGGTAAGTCTTCTAATACTCAGGTTGTGTGGAAAGATTTTAATAAAACCAAGAGTGAAAAATTTGGTGCAAAAGCCGAGAGTGAGGAAGGTGAGATGGCATTGAGTGAGAAAGGAAAAGGAGGACAAGAAAGGAAGAATAGAAATTTTTATCTTAGCTTTGGTGATGTTAATAAAGTAATTATGAATAAGAAATCATTGTTGACCATGAATTTTAAAGATACTTATTTAAAGATGTCTTTATTGCATAGAACTTTATCTGCATTGTTGAGAGCTTTACTTAATGGCAATTTGAAAATTTGGGAAATATTGTTTGCTAACTTTAAAAAGTGTAATTTTTACCATAATGAGCATGCATTTCTAGATTTTGTTGTAATAGTATTTGACCCAGGAGAATTGGTTTGATTGCACATACGAAAGGAAAGGTTTCCTAAACAAAGAAAGTCAAAGCTCATGGCGCCTATAGATGGACTTTTTCAAGTTTTGGAGCCGAATAACAAGAATGCCTACAAGCTTGATTTACCGGGTGAGTATAACATGAGTGCTGCATTTAATGCTTCTAATTTAACTCCTTTTGCTGCAGGTGATGATCTTGATTTGAGGACAAATCTTTTTCAAGAGGAGGGGAATGATGTGATTCTGCCCGAGCCCGCTCCACCGATAAGCCGCTGGGGTGCTGACTCGACACGGATGAAGACTAGGCCAATCACAAGAGCTTAAATTAAGAGATTTAAGAACAACCTGGGAGTATTTATACAGGGGGTAATCAATCTCAACATATCTTGTCCATACTTGAAGATACAAAGCCTATTCTAAGCATCCAAGTGGTGGAAGCTGATACGGACCCGGGTGACGGTTTTGGTACATTTTTGGAGACCGGGAAGCATGAAATGGTTCCAATGCTTTATGGGTTCAATAAATATGCCTAATAGGTCATGGAATCAAGTTAAATCAGCCTCAAATGCAATCAAAAAGAGCTTGTACGGACAGCATCAACAATTTGGCCGAATTTGCTGTATTGCTTGCTGGCTTTACTGTATTTTACTCTATTAGCCTTTTCTTATTTTTCCAAGCATGGGCAACGTGTGGGACTTCATATTCAGCTTATTTGGCATCCTAAAAAGAATCTAGAAGCTGATTTGAAGCTCAAAGAGGTCAAAGATTGATCAAAGTCAACTTGATCAGAAGGCTAGCATTTTTAGTTTCCTAATTTGTTTTTACTTTTTGTTTTAGGAAACTACCATTACTTTTTGTCTTTTATTTATTTATTTTCTGGACAAATAACTTTAGGAAGGTTTTTATTTTATTCTTTCCATTGTAAATTAATTAATTCCTAATTTAATATAAAGGAATTAATTAATCAAACTTAGATTAGGAAAGGAAGTATAGTTTCGGCCAACGAGGTTTCTTTATGTGTGTGGCCAGTTTTTTCTAGGGTTTTTAGGGTTTATTTTGTTTCTTTCAAACCTATTTAAAGGCTTATTTTTCAATAAGAATAAAACTTTGATTTGATTAAGAAAATACTTGTGAGATTAATTATCTCTTTGTTCTTTGAGAACACCTAAAACACCATTAGAGAATTGGTTGTTTTAGCTTGACTTATCAATAGGTTTTCCATCCCCTATTGTGGCGTCTTCATTATACCAAGGTTTCTAACCACAGGTTGGTTAGGGGTTGAGGTCCATTCCATTAGAACTTGAACTTAATTAAAGATCCGGGCTAATATAATACGGGTTTAGGAGCAGGTCGTCCTGGGTTCGTATCATTTAATACACATCAAATGTTGAGCTAAATTTATTCTCAAGGAGGGTACTTCCTATTTACAAGGATGAAGAACAAATTCAGCATGAGAACATCTTCCATACTCGTTGTGAAATACAAGGTAAAATTTGTAGCTTGATTTAGATAGTGGGAGTTGTACTAATGTAATAAGTAACCTTGTAGTTGATAAATTGGGCTTAGAAACAATAAAACATCCTGAACCATATAGATTACAATGGCTTAATGATATTAGTGAGATGAAAGTAAACAAACAAACCAAAGTAAAATTTAATATAGGTAGATATGAGGATGTAGTTTTATGTGATATTGTACCCATGATTGCTGGACATATACTATTAGGTAGGCCATGGCAATTTGATAAAGATGCTACTCATTTTGGTCGAGAAAATAGTATTGTTTTCAGGTTTAAAGGGAAGAAGGTCAAGCTGGAACCATTATCTCCTAAAGAGGTTTACAAAGACCAATTACAAATGCAACAAAGGAGAGAAGCCGAAAAGCTCAAGGAAAAAGCAAGTATGGCACCAACGGCTTCACCATCCTTTCAAGAAGGTAAAAATGAGGTTGCTGATCAAGGTAAGGTTTCTAAGACTCATATTGAGTGGAAAGATCAAGGAAAACCCAAAAGAGAGGGGAAATAAAGTGGCAAACCCGAGAGCTTGGAGAAAGAAGGGAAATCCAAAGGTTTGCGCCAATCCAAAGGGGAAAAAGAAAAAGAAAGAAAAGAAAGGTCAAGTAGGAACTTTTATTTGAGTATAAGGAATATTAATAAGGTTATTGAGAGTAAGAAATCATTGCTGGTCATGAATTTTAAAGATACTTATTTAAAGATGTTTTTGTTGCATAGAACTTTATTTTCATTGTTAAAAGCTTTAATTAGTGGAAATTTGAAAATTTGGGAAAGATTATTTGCTAATATTAAAAAGTTTGATAAACTTGTATTTCTAGTATTTTTTGTGATAGTATTTGACCCAGGAGATTGGTTTTGGTGTCAACCAAGGAAGGAGAGGATTCCCGAACAAAGAAAGTCCAAGCTTATGCTGCGAGGAGATGGATATTTTCAAGTTTTGGAAAGGATCAATGAGAATACCTACAAACTTAATTTACCAGGGTGAGTATAGTGTTAGTGCTACATTTAATGTTGATGATTTATCTCCTTTTGTTGTAGGTAATGACTTCGATTTGAGGACAAATCTTTTTCAAGAGGAGGGGAATGATGTGAATTCGCCCGAGCCCGTACAACCGACAACCCGCTGGGGTGCCAATCCGTTACGGATGAAGGTGGGACCAATTACTAGAGCACAAGCCAAGAAGTTCAAGGATAACCTTGCTGTGTTTATTCAAAGGATAAATCATAATCAAGAAGGAATGATCATGACCAAAGAACCAAGACCTGTTTTGCTTATACAAGCGCTGGAGACTGGTACGGATCCGAATGACAATTTTGGTACATTTTTGGAATTCGGAAAGCATAAAATGGTTCCAATGCTTTATGGGTTCAATACATATGCCTAAGAGGTCATGGAATCAAGTTAAAGCAGCCTCAAATGCAATCAAAAATGGCTTGTACGGACAGCTTCAACAATTTGGCTGAATTTGTTGTATTGCTTGCTGGCTTTACTATATTTTACTGTATTAGCCTTTTCTTATTTTTCCAAGCATGGCAACGTGTGGGACTTCATATTAAGCTTATTTGGCATCCTAAAAAGCATCTAGAAGCTGATTTGGAGCTCAAAGAGGTCAAAGATTGATCAAAGTCAACTTGATCAAAAGGCTAGCATTTTTAGTTTCCTAATTTGTTTTTACTTTTTTGTTTTAGGAAACTACCATTACTTTTTGGCTTTTATTTGTTTATTTTCTGGACAAATAACTTTAGGAAGGTTTTCATTTTATTCTTTCCATTGTAAATTAATTAATTCCTAATTTAATATAAAGGAATTAATTAATCAAACTTAAATTAGGAAAGGAAGTATAGTTTCAGCCAACTAGGTTTCTTTATGTGTGGTGGTCAGTTTTCTTTATGTTCTAGGGTTTTTAAGTTGTCTTTTCAAAGCCTATTTAAAGGTTTAGTTATCAATAAGAATTAACTTTGATTTGATAAAGAAAATACTTGTGAGATTAATTATCTCTAGAACACCTAAAACACCATTAGAGAATTGGTTGTTTTAGCTTGACTTAGCAATTGGTTTTCCATCCCCTATTGTGGCATCTACATTATACCAAGGTTTCTAACCATAGGTTGGTTAGGGGTTGAAGTCAATTCCATTAGAACTTGAACTTAATTAAGATCCGAGCTAATATAATAGGGGTTTAGGAGCAGGTCGTCCTAGGTTTGTATCACATCTTGAGTAAGAAACCATTGCTAGTCATGATTTATAAAGATGTATTTTTAGATGATCAAGCTAATCCCGAAGAACTTGAATTTCCAAGTTCTATTTCTTCTCTTTTGCAAGAATTTGATGATGTCTTTCCGAAGGAAATTCTTAATTGATTATCACCTATTCGAGGGATTGAGCATCAAATTGATTTTGTGCCGGGAGTTGCAATTCCAAATAGGCCTGCATATAGAAGTAATCCTGAGGACACAAAGGAGCTATAATGGAAAACTAACCATATTGTCCTTAAATCTCTTAGCTTGTGCTCCAGTAATTGGCCTCATCTTCAGTTGCACAAGATCTGTACCCCATGGTGTAGTTGATTGTACGGGTACAGGGGGATTCTCATCATTCCCTTCCTCTTGAAAAGGATTTGCCCTACATTAAAGCTAGCACTCATATTATACTCACCAAGTAAGTCAAGCTTGTAGGCATTTTCATTAACCCTCTCCAAAACATGAAAAGGTTGATCCTCTCGAGGCATAAACTTTCATTGATCCCCTCAAGGCAGAAGCTAAGCTATTCAAATGAGGCATATGCGCATAAGCCTTCACTTTGGATTGAAGTTTCTTATTGATCAAGCAAGTTTTTCTTATTCCAATCAAGGGAAATGTATAGGAACCAATATTAATCCTATTTGGCATCCTACTTGGCATATTGAAGCTAATTTAGAGCCTAAACTTGCTGGTGATTGGACAAAGACAGCTTAGTTGTAAAACTAGTCAACTAGTTTCCTAAATTGAACCATCACTTTTTGTTTTAGGAAATGGTCTTTATTTTTTTTTTTATTTAATTGCTGAACAAATTATTTTAGGACAGTTAGAATCTTATTATCTTGGTTGAAAAATTAATTAATTCCTATTCCAAAATAAAGGAATTAATTAATCCAATCCAATTTAGTAAATTAAGGAAATTTTGCTACATTATGTTTCCTAAACCTATGGCTGGTTTTTCTATTGTATTTTAGGGTTTATTTTTTGTAACTTTAGCCTATTGAAAGGCTAATTTTTCAATGGAACAGTAGCTTAGAATATAATAAAAAATTATTTATGAGAAGAACTCTCTTTATTCTCCTTGAACACCTAAAACATTTAATAGAAATTAAGTGTTTTAGTTTGACTTATTAATAGTGCATCAACCACCTATTGTGGCATCTTCATCATGTTCCAATGTTTCTAATCACAAATTAATTAGGTGTTAAGGTGACCATTAAAATCTGAACATAATTTTCGATCCGGACTAATATAATACGGGTTTAAGAGCAAATCGACCTAGGTTCATATCATTTGGTATCATAGCTTAATTTTGTTCAGGTTTGATCTATCGTACTTCCTTTATTTTAATTTGTGTTATTCTAAAATTTTCACATTAGGTTAAGTTTGTTTCTTATCTATCCACATTATGCATATAAAAATAAAAATAAAAATTCTTCCTAGCCGAATTATGTTTTGTTGTTTTAGCCGAATTTTTGTTTTATAGTTTGTTGGTTGTTTTGCATATTAGTTCCTAGTAATTTATTTTACTGTTGAATTTTTCTATACTATTTTAATCTTAATTACTCATATTGATATATTCATAAAAAAAAATAAAATAAAAAAATAAAATAAAAAGAGAGAGATTTGAAAGCATATTGCATTAAAAACTAAAAGATGTGCAGTTTGTTTTTGTTTGAAGTGTGGATCGGGTTTGGTGAAATTTTTCCATTTGAATTGCAATTTTGGTCTTGGTTCTTACTACTGGAGTTGGTGTTTATAATCTGTGAGTGTTTTAAAAAAAAAGGAAGAAAAGCTTAACATAAAAATATATATATATATATATATATATTGCACGAAGTCCGGTTTTGGTATATCATTATTGAAGATTGTTTGTTTTTGTGAAACATAATTGTAATTGCTGGGTTGTTGATAATTTATTCAATATTTAGTTGCTGAATTTGAATTTTGAGTCCTAAAATTGTTTGGATTAAAAACGGTAAAGGATTTGAAACAAAAACTTAAATTACAAGAACTACAACCAACAACTTTTCCATATTTTGTTCAAAGTATTTCTTGTTGGTTGTTTGAATCTCTTTTCTAAATTTTATACTTGTTTCTTAATATTCTATCTACTTCTTATTGATTCTGAAAACTGCTTGTTGATTTACCTTGTTTTTGGTTAGTTAGGCCGAGACTATGTTTTATCCATTCAATCGGTATTTGCTTGTTTTAGTTGTTGTTTTGTTGATAAGTTTAATTATAACATACTTGTGATCTAGTTGCTATTTTGAATGTGTTTTAATAGAACTATAAGATAATTCTTTAAGTGGTAAAAGGCAAGAGAGTGTAAGCTTAACAGAGGGTCAAAAGTTGAACTAGTGTGTAAACATGAGTGTGGAGATCATGTTTAAGTGAAACACGTGAGGGAGTGAATTTGGTAAGGATTTTTGCATTACTTTTACTAACATGACATATTCAAGGTTAAGAAGATGAGATGATTCATTAAGAAATATTGAAGAGGAATCTGTGGGATTCAAAGGGGATTATAAAGCAAGGGGAAGTGGAGGTGAACCTACCGACATGATGGCGGTTTAGGAACAACTTCAAACGATGAATGCTCACTTTGATCACCTAGATCAAAGAATGGACAGAGGACATGGACATTATAGGGAAGAATTCGAAGGGGGTAATTATGGAGATAATCTAAAGGAGGAGTTTGAAGATATTTTTGCACTCCAAGGAAGGCAAACTAAGGAGGAAGATGATGACCTTGGAAATATTAAGGTCAATATACCACCTTTCATGGGAAAGAGTGATCCGGAGGCTTACCTAGAATGGGAGGAGCGTATGAAGATGATATCCGATTGCCATAACTATTCTAAGGCAAATAAAGTTAAATTTGCCGCTTTGGAATTTGGACATTATACACTCCAATGGTGGAATAATGAGCAAGGTACCCGAAGAAGAGTTGGTGATGAATTAATTATCACTTGACGACAAATAAAAGGAGCCATGAGGAAGAGATTTGTGGGATCTCATTACCATAGGTTGCTATATCATAGGCTTTAATCATCTTCACAAAGAAATAGGATCGTGGAGGACTATGACAAAGAGATGGAGATGCTCATGATGAGGTTGAGCATGAATGAGGATTGTGAGGCAACCATGGCACAGTTTTTAGGAGGTTTGAATTGAGAGATAGCCAACCAAGTGGAATTACAACAATATGTATAATTGGAAGAGATGTTACATATGGTCATTAAAATTGAGAACCAATTCAAGAGTAGAGGTACAAGTTCATGGCTTGGAGGAGTTTCCAATGGTGGAAGGACTAATTCTAGTGTTTGGCAAAGCAATCTTGCATTTGAATTAAGAATAAAATCGAAGTTAAAGAGGGAAAGCTTCAATTGGCCAAGGAGGGATACAAGGCCAGATTCCATCCAAGCACCCAAGTTAGAAGGTAAATATGATCCTAAATCCTTAAGAACTCGAGATATTGCTTATTTTAAATGCCATGGTCGAGGACATGTTACCAACCAATGCCCAAATCAAAACATCATGCTGCTGAAAGGCAATGGAGAGTTGGAGTCCGAAAGTGAGGAATCCGAAGTTGAAATTATCTTGACCGTGTATAAAGATGATGATCAAGTCTGAAGAGAAAACATCTTTCACACCCGATGTAAAATTTAAGGTAATATTTGTAGCATGATAATTGATAATGGAAGTTGTGCTATGTAATTAGTAATGTGGTGGTTGAGAAATTAAGATTAACAACCATTAAACATCTTAAACCTTATAGATTACAATGGCTTAATGATAGTGGTGAGATAAAAGTGAACAAACAAGCCAAAGTAAGGTTTAGCATTGATAAATATGTGGATGTTATATTATGTAATGTTGTCCTCATGCATGCTGGTCATATTTTGTTGGGAAAGCCATGGCAATTTGACAAAGATACCATACACTATGAAAAAGAGAATTCCATTGTATTCCGATTCAAAGCTAAGAAGATTAAACTTGGGCCATTAACTCTAGAGGAGGTATTTAGAGACCAATTACAAATGCAACAAAGGAGGGAGGTCAAGCGACTCAAGAAAAAGTCAAGCATGGCACCCATGGCTTCATTAGCTATCCAAGAGGGCATGGCCAAACATCCATATCAAGGTAAGTGTTCTAAACTCGAGAATGAGGAAAATAAGAGAGAGAAAGCTGAGTGCATCAAAGAGAAGAAAAATCCGAGAGAGGAAAAGAAAAAGAGAGTAAAGAAAAGGAAAAGCAATTTTTTTTATCTTGGTGTAAATGAGGTTAAAAAGGCAATTTTGAATAATAAACTATTGCTGGTCATGATTTATAAAGATGTTTACCTGTCTATTTCTTCTCTTTTGTAGGAATTTGATGATGTCATTCCGGAGGAAATTCCTAGTGGTTTACCATGCACCTATTCGAGGGATCGAACATAAAATTGATTTTATTCCTAGAGCTACAATTCCTAATAGGCCAGCATATAGAAGCAATCCCGAGGAGATAAAGGAGCTACGAAGCCAAGTAAGTGAATTGCTTAAAAAATGTTATATTCGTGAAAGCATAAGTCCATGTGCTATCCTTGTTTTATTAGTACATGAGAAAATGGATCATGGCGAATGTGTATTGATTGTAGGGCTATAAATAACATAACCATTAAGAATAGGCATCCAATTCCTAGACTATGTGATATGCTTGATGAATTGTATGGTGCTTGCATGGTCTCTAAAATTGATCTTAGGAGTGGGTATTACCAAATTAGGATGAAAGAG
Source organism: Ziziphus jujuba (assembly GCF_031755915.1). Lineage (NCBI taxonomy): Eukaryota > Viridiplantae > Streptophyta > Magnoliopsida > Rosales > Rhamnaceae > Ziziphus > Ziziphus jujuba. The sequence continues at coordinate 22,338,743 of NC_083379.1, forward strand.
GGTGATGAATGGAAAACCGCATTTAATACTAAATATTGATTGTATGAGTGGTCAGTAATGTCTTTTGTGATACGAACCTAGGACGACCTGCGCCTAAACCTATATTATATTAGCCTGGATCTAATTATATTCAAGCTCTAATGGTCAACTTGACCCCTAACAATCTGCGATTAGAAATCTTGGTATAATAAAGACACCACAATAGATGATGGATATCCTATTGATAAGTCAAAACTAAAACACTCATTCACTAATGATGTTTTAGGTGTTCAAAAGAGTAAAGAAAACTTCAATCTCACAAAAAAAAATTATAAATATTATTAATGGTGTATTCTTCCTCAAAAATAAGTCATTTTATAGGCTAAGAGAAAATAAAATAAAACCTTACAAACTAAAGGGAAAACCGGCCACCAAAGAATAGGAAGCCTAGCTTGGTCGAAATTCATCCCTTTCCTGATCTAATTTGCATTAATTAATTCCTTTATTTTTGAATTAGAAATTAATTAATTTACAATGAAAATAATAAAATAATAAATTTCCTAAGTTGATTTGTCAAGCAAATAAATAAATAGAAACCAAATAAAAGATGAATTTCCTAAAACAAAAAGTCAAAATCAAATTAGGAAACTAGTTTACTAGTTTGACTACTAAGGTATCTTTGACCAATCTCCAGCTTGTTTAGACTCCAAATCAGCGTCCACTATTAATAATCATACTACAAATATCTCAAATTTCTATTAAAACACACTCAAAACAGCAATTAGATCACAAGTATATTCTAATTAAATCTATCAATAAAGCAAAAACTAATAGCAAGCAATCTCCAAGTGGATTGATAAAACCTAGTCTCGGCTTTACTAACCAAATATAAACAACAAAAATCAACAAGGCAATTTCAAATTTGGCAAAGAAACAAACCAGAAGAATAAGAAACCAAAATTTCAAGGATTAATTTTTGAAAAGAGATCCAAACAACGAACAAGAAGCAATTCGAGCAAAATATGGAATATTTGTTGGTTGTAGTTCTAGTAATTTAGGTCTTTGTCTCAAATCCTTTGATCAATTTTAATCCAATCAATTTAGAAAAATTATTCTAATATCCAAAAACTAAAATTGAATAGATAACAACTCCAACTAACACAATTGACTTTTTCAAATTCAAACAAACTCAAATTCGCAATCTTTCAAAACCAACCTTTTACACTTTCTTTTTAACTTCTTCTTCTTCTTCTTCTTTTTTAATCACCAACAAAATAATATCACACAATCTCTAGCAGCACAATCACCATAAAAACACAACTCCAAATCCAACAAATTATCAAACTGTTCCAATTTCCAAACAAAGACAAATGGCAAAAATTTTAGGTTTATGCAATATGCTTTCAAATTCCTCTTCTTCTTTTTTTCTTTTTCTTTTTTTTTTTTCTCTTGTATATATGAATGCAACTTATTAAGATTTAAACATCAAGAAAAAATTAACAATAAAATAAATTACTAAAACTAATATGCAAACCAACCAACAAACTAGAAAATAAAAATTCGGCTATCAAAGGAATCAAATTCTGCTACAAAGAATTTTTTTTATTTTTTTTTATGCAAAAAGTGTATGAGTAGGAAGTAACCTTAACCTAAAGTTAAAATTGTAGAATATCACAAAAATAAACAAAGAAAATATGATAGATCAAACCTAAACAAAATTCCGCTCTGATACCATATGATACGAACCTAGGTCGACTTGCTCCTAAACCCGTATTACACTAGCTCGGATCCAAATTAAGTTCAGATTATAATGGTTACCTTGACCTCTAATCAATTTGTGATTATAAATCTTGGTATATGATGAAGACGCTATAATAAGTGATGGATGCCCTATTGATAAGTCAAACTAAAACACTCGACCTCTATTCGATGTTTTAGGGTTCCAAGAGAAAAAAGAGAATTCTTCTCACAAATAATTTTTGAATAATAATCTAAGCTGTCATTCCATTGAAAAATAAATCTTTAAATAGGCTAAAGTTACAAGAAATCAAATCCTAAAACAATTAGGTTAAATTCAGCTAACATAGAAAAAGATTAGGAAAGTGTCAACTTTTTCCAAGTTTCCTAAACTAATTTGTATTAATTAATTCCTTAATTTTGAAATAGGAATTAATTAATTTCCAACCTTCGTAAATTAAATTGTCCAGCAAATAATTAAATAAAAGTATAAATAAAAGACTATTTCCTTAAACAAAAGTTAAATTTCACGTTGCCATTGATTGGAATGATCAAAGCTTGCTTGGATTACAAAATAGCTTCTTCCCAGGACCAAAATAGTGAAATTTAGCCATATCGAAGACTTGTACGCAAATGATGAACTTGGATGCCTTTGCTATTGCCTTGACGTGATTCCATGGCCTCTTGATGAGCTCAATCACATTCATGACCAAACAAACTTGTCCATTGCTGCCTGAAGTCCGTAGATGTACCCAAACAGCTTCTCGGTTCCATTTCTGCTATCATAAGTTGAATGCACAATACAGGCTTTGAATCTTTGAGTATTATCATGCCTTCTTGAGATTTAATAACACCTTGAATGAAAATAACCAGATTTTTCTTAAATCTCTCAGCTTGTACCCTAGTAATTGGCCCATCTTCAATTGCACAGGATCAGCACTCCAGTGTGTAGTTGATTGCACGGGTATAGGCAGATTCTCATCACCATGCGAGTAGTGGAAAACCACGCAGCTACCCCAGTGGGAGTAGAATATGGATGACTCAAAGTGCTCGAGCCCTGAGCTTATGGAAGTGCGTGCGATGTGAAAGAGCTCAAAAACTTTCGATTTGATATGGAACAATACTTTCGCACGGTGAGACCCGATTCGGAGGAAATGAAGGTGACAATGGTCACAATGTACCTAACCAACGATGCAAAACTGTGGTGGCAATTCAAATATGAGGACATTAAAAACAACATATGCATTATAGATAAGTGGGACCAATTAAAGAAGGAACTCAATAACCAATTCCTTCTCAAGAATGTGGATTACATTGCCCATCGACATCTAAGAAGCTGAACCAAACTAGCAATGTAAGAGATTATGTGAAGGTATTCTCAGCACTCATGCTAGATGTCTGTGATATGTTAGAAAAGGAAAAACTCTTTTACTTCCTGGAAGGTTTGAAGCCTTGAGCCAGAGCAGAGCTTCAACGACAAAGGTGATGAGAATCGGCTCCGTGCCTGCACAATTGACTACCTGCTGGGGTGCTGACCCGATATAGATGAAGACTGGACCAATCACTAGGGCCCAAGCTAAGCGATTTAGGAAAAACCTGACTGATTTTATTCAGGGAGTAATTAACTCTTAAAGGGGTTTGTCAATACCTGAAGATACAAGACCCATTTTAAGCATCCAAGTGGTGAAGGCTGATATGGACCCGAGTAGCTGTTCCGTGTAAATATGGACTCCGGGCAGCAAGAAATGGTTCCAACATTTCATGGATTCAATACATATCTCCAATAGGTCATGGAATCAAGTCAAGGCAGCTTCAAAGGCAAACAAAAAGGGGCTGTGCACACAAGGGAGAAAGATGGCCGGTTTTGCTGTATTGCTTGCTGGTTTTACTGTATTTTGCTGTGTTAACTTTTTCTTTTTGATCCAAGCAAGGGCAACATGTGGGACTCCATGATAATCCTATTTTGCATCCCAAAAGGCATATGGAAGCTAATTTTGAGCTTAAATTAGTCAAATATTGGTAAAAAAATAACTTAGTCAAAACGATAGTATTTTAGTTTCCTAATTTGATTTTGACTTTTTGTTTTAGGAAATTAGTCTTTTATTTGGTTTTTATTTATTTATTTGCTGGAAAAATCAACTTAGGAAATTTATTATTTTGTTATTTTCACTATAAATTAATTAATTCCCAATTCCAAAATAAATGAATTAATTAATCAAAATTAGTTTAGGAAAGGAGAGAGAAAATTCAGCCAAGCTTGTTTCCTAATCTACATGGCTAGTTTTGTCTTATCTTTTTAGGGTTTTTTTTGTTTCATGTCTTAAACCAATTTAAGGGTTATTTTTCAATAAGAATGTAGCTTGAATATTTTACAGAAATTTAATTGTGAGAATAAATTTCTCTTTGTTCTCTTTGAACACCTAAAACACCATTAGAGAGTGAGTGTTTTAGTTTTGACTTCTCAATACGATATCCATCATCTATTGTGGCGTCTTTGTTATACCAAAGTTTCTAATCACAATTTGATTAAGGATTGAGGTCGTTCCATTAAAATCTAAACTTAACTGAGATCTAGGCTAATATAATACGGGTTTAGGTGCGTGTCGACCTAGTTTCGTATCATTTGGTATCAGAGCCAAAATTTTGTTCAGTTTGATCTATCTTTATTTGCTTTATTTTTTTTGTGTTAATCTAAAATTATAGCATTAGGTTGAGGTTCCTTCTATCATCATGCACATTCAGCATATATAAAAAATATAAAAAAATAAAAAAAACTCATTCCTAGTTAAATTAGGTTTTCCTTGTTTTACCATATTTTTTGTGTTCTAGTTTGTTTATTGTTTTTATCATTGTTTTTGTTAATTTGGTTTTTGTTGATTTTTCTTTGCTGTTTTAGCCTTATATATTTGCATTCTTATATTCAAAAAAGAAAAAAAAAAAGAGAGAGAAAAGAAGTGTGTTTGCAACAACATATAAAAAAAAAATGCACATTTTATTTTGTTATGGAAGTCACGGGTTTGGTGATTATTTGGTGTTGGAATTGAAATTTTGGTGTTGATTCTTGCTACTGCAGTTGTCTTATCTTTTGTTAGTAAAAAAAAAAAAAAGAAGAAGAAGAAGAAAAAGCCGAATATAAAAAAAATATATATATATATATCGGTTTGTTGAATTCGGTGTTGAAATATGTTGCTGGAAATTTCTTGGAGCTGCTAATTTGCTGATTATTTATTTAATATTTGGAGTTTCTGGTGAATTATTTTGTCGCTAGATATTTGAATTTTAGGTGCTTAAATTATTTGGATTAAAATTAGTTAAAGGATTTGTTACAAAACTTGATTTACAAGAACAACAACCAACACTATTCTTTAATTTTGTTCGAATTTATTCTTGTTCGTGTTTGACATTCTTTTTCTATACTTTTTTTCTTGAATCCTTAATTTCTTACCATCCGGTCCAATTCTTATTGATTTCAAAAATTTCTTGTTAATTTGCGTTATTTTGCCTAGAAAAGCCGAAAGTGGGTTTCGCCAATTCCTTCGGTATTGCTTGCTTTTGCTATTATTTTGTTGATAAGTTAAATTAAAACATACTTGTGATCTAATTGTTGTTTTGTGGGTGTTTTAATTAGAACTTTGAGATAATTCTTTGAATGGAAAAAGTCAAGAGTGTGTAAACTTAAAAGAGGGTAAAAGTCGAAACTAGTGTGAAAACATGAGTGTCAAGGCCTTGATTGAGTGAAACATTTAAGGGAGTGATTTTTGGTGAGAATTTATTTTATTTAGCATTATTTATACTAACATGACAGATTCAAGGTTGAGGAGAGGAGATCCTCTCCCATGCTATGGGGAGTGGTGAGCAAATGGACATGAGAGCTATCTTGGAACAATTACAGCGGATGAATGCTCAATTTGATCACGTAGATCAAAGGATGGACAGGTTAGAAACATCACATGGAGGGCCGAATACAAGGTTTGAAGCTCATGGAGGCCAAGGTCGGGGTTGAGGAGGCCGAGGACAACTTAGAGAAGAATTCAGGGAAGGCAATTTTGGAGATGACTTGGATGAGGGATATGATGAAATTTTTGAACCTCAAGGAAGGCCAATCCATGGGAGGCCAGCAAGGAATGAAGATGATGATCTTGGAAATATCAAGGTAAACATACCACCTTTCATGGGGAAAAATGATCTGGAGGCCTACTTGGAATGGGATGAACGTATGAAGATGATTTTTTATTGTCACAATTATTCAGAGGCCAAGAAAGTTAAATTGGCAACAATGGAGTTTGGACATTATGCACTCCAATGCTGGACAAATGAACAAAATACCCAAAGGAGATTAGGTGATGAATTGATTACTACTTGGCGACAAATGAAAGGAGCCATGAGGAAGCAATTGTACTGACTCATTACCATAGGTTGCTGCATCAAAGATTCTAAACATTATCATAAGGTAGTAGATCCATAGAGGATTATTACAAAGAGATGGAGATACTTATGATGAGATTAAGCATGAATGAAGATAGAGAAGCAATCATGGCAATGTTTTTAGGTGGTTTGAAGCGTGATATAGCCAACCAAGTGGAGCTTCAACAATATGTAGAATTGGAGGAGATGCATCATGTGGCAATCAAAATTGAAAATCAATTCCAAAAGGAGGGGAAGCTGATGGTTTGGAGGAGTTACAAATAGTGGGAGGTCAAATCCAAGTGCTTGGAGAATCCACCCCATGGTCGCACATTTATTACCCGCTGAAGTGCTGACCTGATACGGATGAAGACCGGGCTAATCACTAGGGCTCAAGCTAAGAGATTTAGGGACAACCTAACTGCTTTCATCCAAGAAGTAATTAACGCTCAAAGGGGCTTGCCAATACTCGAAGATACAAGACCCGTTTTAAGCATCCAAGTGGTGAAGGTCTGATATGGACTCGGGAAGCTATTTCGTGCCAATATGGACTCCGGGCAGCAATAAATGATTCCAGCACTTCATGGATTCAATACATATCTCCAATAGGTCATGGAATCAAGTTAAGGCAGCTTCAAAGGCAAACAAAAAGGGCCTGTATGCACAAGGGAGAAAGATGGCTGATTTTGCTGTATTGCTTGCTAGCTTTACTGTATTTTGATGAGTTGACTTTTTCTCTTTGATCCAAGCAAGGGCAACGTGTGGGACTCCATAATAATCCTATTTTTCATTCTAAAAGGCATATGGAAGCTAATTTGGAGCTTAAATTGGTCAAAGATTGGTCAAAAATAGCTTAATCAAAAAGATAGTATTTTAGTTTCCTAATTTGATTTTGATTTTTTGTTTTAGAAAATTAGTCTTTTATTTGGTTTCAATTTATAGACAAGTCAACTTAGGAAATTTATTATTTTTTTATTTTCACTGTAAATTAATTAATTTCTAATTCCAAAATAAAGAAATTAATTAATCAAAATTAGTTTCGAAAATGAGAGAGAAAATTCGGCCAAACTTGTTTTCCTAATCTACATGGCCAGTTTTGTCTTATCTTTTAGGGCTTTTGGCTTTTGGTTTCATGTCTTAAACCTATTTAAGGGTTATTTTTCAATGAGAATGCATCTTAAATATTTTACAGAAAATTAATTGTGAGATTGAATTTCTCTTTGTTCTCTTTAAACACCTAAAACACCATTAGAGAGTGAGTATTTTAGTTTTGATTTATCAATAGTATATCCATCACCTATTGTAGTGTCTTCATTATACCAAGGTCTCTAATCACAAGTTGGTTTAGGATTGAGGTCATTCCATTAAAATCTGAACTTAATTGAGATTCGGGCTAATATAATACGGGTTTAGGCACGTGTCAACCTAGGTTCGTATCAAAAGGTTGCAAGATCTAGCCTCTGCGCTAGGGGCAATAGAACGCCTAATGAATTACTCATCTAAATGTCATAAAAGCAGGAGACCTCAACTTCCTCCATCGAATACCAACAGTGGTAGGTTCTTCAAGCCCGCCAAGCTCACAAGCCCTAGGGGAGGCGACAATAGGAAATCTCTGAGCATGAAAGACCCTCCACCTTGCACTTTTGATGCATTCGAGACCAAGCCTATAGTAATGGCTGGCTTCTTATGTAATGGCCCACATAGAGTGGCGAAATGTCCTCATAGAATGGCCTTCAATGCACTACAGGTTTCCATTCACTCTAAAGAGCACATGGAGGCATGAGAGGAGACGGCAAAAGAAAGAGAAGACTGTGCCCAGGTGGGGGAACTAAAATTCTTGAATGTCCTCAATAGGAAAATGGTTGAAGCCAAGAAAATCAATGAGAAAGGTCTCACATTCATGGACGCAGTGGTCAATGGGAAGGCCACAAAGAGCATGATGGTGGACACTAGTACAACCCATGACTTTTGCTCAGAAAACAAAGCAAGGAGATTAGGCTTAAGTCTGCATAGGGATGCGGGACAAATGAAGGCTGTGAACTCCATGGCCTTGCCCACAGTGGGTTTGGCAAAATAAGTACCTCTTAAGTTGGGATCTTTGGACAACCATGTGGAATTGATTGTGGTCCCGATGGACAATTTTGATGTCATTTTAGGCATGGACTGGTTTGATCCCAGCTCAAAGAAAACAATTGAGTGACTCCAAGTTCTTATCAACACTTTAATTTAAGAAAGGGTTGAGACGAAAATAACCTTCTTATGTAGCATTAGTGGTGGTAAAAGAAGGCGAGGATGATGAACCAACCCCTCCCATTGTGGTAGAAGCTTTGAAATCCTTCAACGATGTGATGCCAGATAACTTACCGAGGAACCTGCCTCCTCGACGTGATGTTAAGCATAAAATTGAACAAATGCCGGGAGTGAAACCCCCAGACAAAAGCACCATATAGAATGGCTTTTCTAAAGCTAGCTGAACTATGGAAGCAATTAACGAAACTTTTGGAAGCAAGGTTCATTAGATCCTCGAAAGCAAAATACGATGCCCTAATATTGTTCCAAAAAAAAGAAAGATGGAAGTCTATGCCTATGTGTGGACTATAGAACACTGAATGAGGTCACCGTGAGGAACAAATACCCAATCCCTTTTATTGCAGACTTGTTTGACCACCTTAGTGGTGCCAAATTCTTCACTAAGTTAAACTTAAGATTGGGATACTTCCAGCTGAAAATCGCCAAAGGAAATGAAGAGAAGACTACCTGTGTACGATATGGGTCTTTTGAGTTCTTGGTCATGCCATTTGGGCTAACCAATGCACCAACAACATTTTGAACCCTTATAAACTAGGTATTCTGTCACTTCCTTGACAAGTTAATCGTGGTATATGTGGTTGACATTGTGATCTTCAATTCCACTCTCAAAAAGCATGTCGAGCATATCCAGTTAATGCTCCAAAGACAACAATGATGAGACTCCATCTGTACTCATACAGCCTACAACTACTGGGGTGTTGATCCTGTGCAACTGAAGATGAGACTAATTGCAAGGGCACAAGTTAAGAGATTTAAGGACAATCTGGTTAACTTTATATACTCCCGGGTGGTCCCGCCTGATGAAGTCCCTCAAAACATATAAAAGTAACCACAATAGAATAAAAGTCCACAATTATGGCCCACAACCAACCTATCAACTACAGGCCATAACTATACATGTATAATATGGTCTGTACTGAGTCCAATATTTAGATCAGCACTTTCTAAGAGTGTTAGCAAAGTTTAGAAGTACAAATAAATAACAAATAATTCCAGAGAGATATGGATAAAATAAAGAAAAGATAGATACTACTGCTGTTGTGGAAAAAACAAAGTGACAAGCAGTGCACGGGTAGACTTTCTACTAACTACCTAGACCTAAGAGAATGAATTCAAAACAAATAAAACGTGAGATAAAGAAATCTTAGTAAGTGGCATAGTATAATAGAAAAATAATAATTTATTTCCCTAAAACTTTCTCTCGAGACTTCTCGCTCCACTCATTTGAAAAGTTTCCCGTTTAAAAAAATGATTTCATAAAACCAAAACTTGTACCCCAATTCAATATCATAAAATCAAAGATCAAAAGATATAAAGTGAATTATCATTATAATATTATAAATGTCTTAATCAAGATATAAATATTGAGTATAAAATATTATAAACACAATTTCACAAAATAATTATGAAAGTATAGTAATAACCTCAATATTGGGAAACCAATAATATACTCAGAACATATATAATGTATCATACGATATACCAAAACCGTAAACCGTGGGATACATCCACCTCACAACCCTTAATGTACGAAAAGTATCATAGAAATAGTAAACCATTGGGATATATCCAACCTCATGACCTGTGGCAATAATAAACCTATAGGAAGAACCCAACCTCACGGCATAGTGGCAACCCCAAGCGCTATATTATAATACTGATCCGAAACACTGGTACTATACGGTACATCAATTAAAAATAAACAATATAGTATCCGTAAAACAATCGTATGAGATCATATTTTTCTAAACAATACTGTATCATAAATCATAATTTAATATTCAAACTCAACCACTTATTTAAATATTTCAAAATTTTCAAATCAACATTTCATGCTAAAACCAGAAATACCACAGTGAAATATATATCACCATAAACCAATTTTAAGCACATAAGATTATAAAATATTTGAACATGCTTAAATCATATAATTTTCAATCTGTTTTTTCATATCAATTATTTTCCAAAATGATTTAAAATCTCAATTCAAATACTATGATATTTAAATACCATAAGTCCATTTATGAACTCATTAGGATCGGGAACCATTTAAAATATTGTCAAAAGTCACACAAAATGATATGACATATATGTAAAAGCATATCCTCATATATGCATAAAATGAACATTTAAATCAAACGGTATGTATATGTAAAATATTCAAGCCACATTTATATTATACTACATGCCCAAAACATTTTAAAAAAATATAGCCATTCACAATATTGTATATGCTCACTCCTACTTTCCTACAGGATTGCCTCCAAACTCAACTCATGTGCATGTAATATAATAACATATTTTTCAAGCTCCAATATGCACTAAATGTCTTAAAATGATTTGAATAACTATAAAGTTATATAAATTTGATATCGAACGGTCCAATTATACTATGTACCCTTAGGATCCGGTACCTAAAAGTGGGGCTTTTCACCCAAAGACTAATCATTCGAAATTGAACTTTCTAATGGGTCCTAAAAATATCTAATTTCACTAATCCAACTTTAATTTTGTCCAATTAGACCAATTTTGTCCAAACACAGTCCAAATTTATTCGATATTTAATTAATTGACCCAAAAATGGAAAAATTATCAAACAATCTCCAAAATTCACAAACTTTATATCAATGGCAAGCTCAAGAAATAAGGAATACAATGGTGTACTCACCTCGGCCCAAAAATGTCACCAGTGACTGAAAAACTTGTTGCAATACTCGGTCAAACTCCATGTTGATGTTGATGGAATTTGGTGTAGGTTTATGTTGTTGTACCTTAGAGCACAATCATTCAAGGTGTTAGTCAAGAATGATTGCTGTTGGTTCTTGGTTCTTGATTTTGTTTTTTGGGTTTGTTAAGGTTTTGTTTCTGGTTTTAATGGAGGTTTAGGGTTCTTGAGAAGGTTGTTAGCTTTTGGGAAGAAGAAGAAACCAAAATGTAGTAGTTGAGAGAGAGAGAGCCAAAAATGTTGTTTTTCAAAATCTGTTTTTTTGAATATTTTCTTTCTCAACGTTTTTCATTACAATTTTCATACTTTTAAATACATCAAAAAGACAATAAAGCATGCTTCCATATTGAACAATAAATACAAAAGCATTAAAAGTAACCAACCAAGCCAAACTACCTCAACTAACTCTAATCAATGTGCTGGGCATGCAAGAAACCTTCTTTAATGGGCGGTTCAGCTTGTCTAAGGCATTTGAATTTGAAAACCAGCTCCATTTGACTTGAAAATTGGAGGGAAGCCTTGTTGAATATTAAACTATGTTCTAGCTAAACACCAGATAAAACAAAGTCCATTTACCCATTCAAAAGTAATCAAACCCGAGGCAGTTTTGCCTAGTTTTCTGGGCAACAAAACTGCACAAGGATCAGATTGTTTTGGGCTTAACTCAGCCTTCCCAGCTCCAAATTGGGCCATTCTTTTTGTTGCTGCTTCCTCTGCATATCTAGTTTATCATATCCAAAATTGAGGTCCAAATCCCAAGCCTACTTCAAATGGCATCCAAGGAAGTGGACTTATATTGCTGGAAATACAATTCCAGCAACTAGACAAAAAAGGCCTTAAGCTAGATAATGAGCTTAGGGCATTACAAAAAGGATATTGTTCTTAAACATTACAAAATAAGATAAAATGCATAAACATGAATAATATTTGGTCTTTGATGTTGCAAAACAAAGAGTGCAAGTGTAACCGAACTACCTTGCACATTGTGGCAAGATCACCACATTTCAACAGATGTATCTCTTAAACGATGAAAAATTTTGGCAAATGGACCATAGAAATGAGTTTAGAGAGTCCAAAAATAGTAGGAAGGGTGTTGGCCTGAAATTGCCGAAAAATGTAAAACGACAGTCACCAGCTTCAAACAGCCGATCCCTGTGGTCGGCCGGCAGTTTGGCCTGAAGTTTGGTCGACATGGTCACTCAGAGGTGGGTAACAAGGGTGACTGGTGCGTGCATCAAGATGGTGGCCAGATTTGGACAAAACGACAATGATCCGGTTGGGCGTAAAACTAGTTCGAAACAACCCAATTCGAGTCTGTAGGTTTGGAAAAAAATTTCTCGGGTTTGGAGGATAAAATGATATTTTAGGACTTGTTTCCTGTTGGACACGCTACTCAACATTTATATAGAACCTTGGATCACTAACAGACAAAAACTTGGAACTGGTTTAGACACTGATATAAAACAGATATTTGAAATTTTACAGAATCATAACTTTTTATCCGTAACTTAGAATTCGGTATGCCGCCAGTCTATGAACTCGTAACGATGAGCTCTACACAATGATATATCAGTCAAACCAAAAATCTTAAGCATAGAAAAAGTCAATTTTAAACCCACATACTATTTACTTAGTCAAACTTATACAACAGGAATATTTTGATATGAGTTGTTACAACTATAATGTAAATAAGTGTATGCCTAACCACCTATAAATCATCAATAACGGTTAAATTAAGACTAACACAATTTATAGATTAAATCATAAAAATGTCAATATACGAAAATGAACTCAACATAAAGGATTGACCTAACCTCTCTTTATCAAAAGAAAATGGACCTAGTAACTATTCTAAATCCACCATACTTCTTATTAAAGTAAAATATTTATGTATAATAAATTAAAATTTTCTTATTTTAAAATTTAATAACAATGAACAACTTATTAGGCTAGTAAATGAATATAATAGTTTAAATTTATCCGAAACAAGTGGCATCATATGCTTAAACCAACTTGAAATCCCCATTACCATGGAGATTGATAGGATCTAGTCTTCATTATTTACATGTTGGGTGTCGTTATGTCACATGAGGCAGCCTCATGGCATCCTACATCTATAACAATGGTCCAGGTTCGACTGAAAAAAACAAAGAAAAAAGCAGGAATTTGACTTCATGGGCAACGTTATTTTTGTTTAATTTATATATATGAAAAAATTAACTGTAAATCTTTCAATATTGGTAAATATTGAGCACCTTTTTCTTTTCTCACTTTTGAAGTGTAAATTATTATTTCATAGAGCCATGCGCATGTCATGTTCGCGTACAAGATCGGGCGATCTATGTATTAAACAATATATATGTATTAAAGGCGTGATTCATGTTCGTTATTAAAGTCAATCGAACAATTTTTAATCATTTTCCTAATTTTGTTGCAATCTTTGGCTCAGATTTGTTCATTAATTCAACATCTGTCCAGACTTATCTCCTAAAAACCCCCTCATTTCAAATGCCAAACGTGTCTTCTTAAAATACCCCCCAGAAGAAATAGTTAGGATCTCTAAACAATGCAAGATTAACATAAGCAAATGATTTATTACAACAAAAAAATCAGTCGGTAGTTTATAACAAATATATATTGTTATGATCGATAATGAGAGGTCGAGAATGAAAAAAAAGAAAATTAAAAATTAAAAATAAGAAGAAGAAGAAGAAGAAGAAGGTGTATCTCTCTCTTATCACTAATGAATGGAAATTAAGATGAAATAGAGTACATATTTCCATTATTTATAAATAAAGAACCTCTCCTCCTGTACATACACGTATACACTCCAGAAAGTTGAAGATTTCTAATTAACTTAATAAACCCTTTCTTTTTTCATGAACCGCAAACGGCTAAAAAAAAATTTTTAAAAAAAAGGTGACAATGAAAAATCTTGTTGGTAGTATTTATAACATATATCTATCTCTCTCTATATATATATATATATATTCACACAACTTCAACCGCTTGGCAACGCATATTAGGCATCATTTCCAGCAAATCAACTGTAAGCATGGAGGCCTGCCTGGGCTTAGGCAATCTGCCAGCGCCGGAAGAGTGTCCCATCGAGAAGGATGTTGCAGAAGCGGTCATAATCTTCTCGCACGGACCGAGCCACTTAGCTTGCACGTACTTTTGTTTTCTCCACGGCCCCATATGCATTCTGTTTTCATTCATGCATTTTTTGGCGGCCGAACACAAGATTTTGATCAAACCCTGAAGTCTCTCTACTTTCCCGACAAACACTTCGGGAAGTCTCTGGACAAGTCTGTTGTATTCTTCGCTTGCCCTGGCCATCTCGAACTCTGCCCTGAAATTCAACTCGATTATCACCCTCGTCTCTCCTTTTTTAGACGACCTTGAGTTGGTCTCCACCACATCCAAAAACGTGTGCTCTCCTGTTCAAATAATATTGTATATAAGTATAAATTTAGTGCATATGTCCAGATGAGGATTGAAGGAGAGAGTCAAATCCTATTTCCCTACCCCACACAAAAGAAGACAAAGTGGGGTAGAAAAGAAAAGAAAAGAAAAGAAAAGAAAAGAAAAAAGACTATGTAGAGATATTATATTATGGTTTTGATTGATTTTTTTGTTTAATTTTACCTGAAGGGATGTCTGGAGAACTTCTCCACTTAGACTTGCAAATGGAACTGTTATAAACCTGGTTTCGTAGACGGCCCGAAATTTCGTTCATCAAGCACTTCCTGCAACTGGCCATGGATCTCCCGCAACCGCAGGCTGTCCCTGAGTTTTTGAGCTCCTTGATTGCCTCTTTTGTGGCGTTTCTAATCCTTGTTTCCAAAGAGCTTGTCCTGCATAATGTAGCCTGCACAGTCAAAATGGCCTTATAATGTTAATTTTGGATTGACATTACTTGAGGGATTGTTTTGGCCTTGATCATTATAATTAGAGATTTGTGACAGATTCAAATATAAAGGTTGGTCAAGGGGAAATAATAATGTTTGGCATCTTTATCCCTTTAAATTTAATAGAACATAGATGCCCATCAAAAACTAGGCGATCTCTTCCACTCTAGCAATACTGTAGGTTTTATATATTAAATATTGTAAGCCTGAATTACCTGCAAAAGCTGATGCTGATTCTCCCAAAACTTCTTATCCTCTTCAACCCCATCACCATTTTCTCCTTCTCTATCCTTGGCTTCGTCATCTAAGCTCTCGCTTTCCGTATAGTTGCTTCCATAACTTTCATTAAACCCTTCACCGTCTTCATCTAGAAACCCAATTACCATATCCTCCGACAAGATGCCGATTTCAGCACAAGGCTTCTGAAACAACACCCTCAATTCATGTCCATCACGCTTCGATTCATAAGAGCTCGCCGGAATTCCAGCTGAAGTAGTGGCAACAGCCATTGCTGTAGCCTGATTGCAGTGAAAAGGAAACTATATATATATTTTTAAAAGAAAAATTCACGTTTTTTTTTTTTTTTTTTCTCCCAAAATCTTAGCTGTGAAATTCTAAGCATGGAAAGTCCATGTGAGACCACTGAGCCCTTTTATACCCATCATTGGATCAATGTGGGCCCCAAGTATCCTAGGTGGACGAACAAGCCGCCGCGCACATGAATGCGAGGCTCTGATGCTCACGTGGCTTTCTCCTATTGGAGACAGTAAATCGAACCGGTCTAATAAGTTTGGTGGATCTCGGGTCGGACAGCAAGGATCCACGTCAGTCTAAGCTCCAATAATTTCATCACCGATCCATCTGGATATACTCGAATATTCATCAATGTGTTTTTCTTGCTTTTTTTAATTTGAATAAAAAAATAATTAAATTACCAGATAATTCCGAATAGACGCGTCCTATCCTGATCTTGTGAAGGCGTGGGACCACCGGCAGAGGAAAAAAAAAAAAAAAACAAAAAAAAACAAAAAGCAACGATTACGTGATTGAGTGACTGGAATAGTGCAACGTGGTTCAATCAGGGACGTCAACTTGTGAGCTTTATCCAATGAGTGGGGCCTACTTGTCGCATACCTAACACTAATGATCTGTACTACATTGTAATTATGAAGGATTTGAAGGGAGGTTTTTGGAGATTAGAATTTTGAGGGAAATGTGGGAAATGTCTTAATGACGCGGCGTATTGTAAATGGTTTTGGTTTTTTTTTTTTTTTTTTTTTTTTTTTTTGTGTGTTCCAGTAATTAAATGGTTTTGGGTTTTATTTGGAAGCTTCTCACATGTACAAGATTCCAACCAGTAGCCTGGGGAAGGTATGGACAAATCTTTTGAGGATTCGAAAGCAATTTTGTTAAATGGGATTTGGTGGTTGCAATTATTATTATTATTTTTTATATTGAAGTCGCAATTATTTGAATCAGTCAATGCTGATGAGAAATAACGGATAAGGACGCCAACGCCATTTTCTGATCAACTTCCTCAAAGCTTTATGTCAGTTCTGCTATTGGGAAATTTTCATTTTGTATTAATATTACAGCTATATTTATGTTTACAAAAAGGCATAATTCATTTTCAGCCAAAAAAAAAAAAAAAGGGGGCATAATTCATCATTTTTTATTGTTAAAAACTATAATTGTAATTATAATAAATTTAAAAGAATTTAAAGGAAATTGACCATTAATATTATATATACATATGCATATATAATCAGTTATCATATATTTAAATTATTTTAATTTTATAAAGTTAAAATACATTTTAAATCAATAAGGATAATAGATTATTTTTACTTTAACCTAATTTTTTAACATTGTATTTCTACTTTATAAAAATTAAAATATTCTGATTAAATAATTATTTTATATATAATAATATAATAATGTTAGCTGAAAATTTTTATTTGTTTGACCAACTTGGTTTTTCGTTAATACATTGGTGGTAATAAAGTTGAATTATAGCTGAAATGGCTAAGAAAAGGAACAGTTAATGTTGTTTCAAAAAGAAAATAAAAGGTGAAATGAGGAGTAAAACTTAATTATAACATTTCTTTATATTTTTCTTTTTTTTATTTTAAATTTGTTGGTAAATATATAATCATTAAATTACTTTTGTTTTCCTCGTTTCGGATGAGACATGAACAGTTATGGAACATGATGTAGTCAACTTCTGCATTTTTCACGAGAACATATATTAATAATAGACCAGTATAATGTTTTTTACTTCCTTTTTTTAGACATATGTCAAAAGTATGAACACAAAATGTGAACATAGAATACACAATTACTTTTAATCAAGCGACGTGTTGCACGCCATCTGATGAAGGGGACCTAAAAGTTTAAAATATACTAGCTAGAAAATCCTTAAAAAGCTTAGGTTGTATAATTTGTTGAAAATTTGAATGAATATATATATATATATATATTTTTTTTTTATTAGTGCTTGATTAAATTACTAAAAATATAATTCTATACCTTTTTTATTAAAAAATCAAATAGGGAACATCTAGAATAGAAAACTTCCATACCACATAAAAAATAGATTGAATATGTATATATAGACAGTCCTCCATTAAAACGATTTGATAGGAAAATTCATTAATTATCATTTCTTTTATTAGCTTATAAATATTTTTAAACGTTAGAATTTAAACTGCATTTGATGTCTATATAAATCTTGATTTACTTTGTCTTAGAATTGTAATATTTTAATAATTTATATAAGCTCCAAATAAATTTGTAAATCATACCCTATACGGGGAATCCAACAATTAATAATAAAAGTTCTGATTGAAAATTCATTATGACATCTTGATAGGAAATTGATTATATATATATATATATATATTCAGGCTCACATCATAATAATCTACTAGTTTTAACATTAAATTTTTATTTATTAACCTTTAGATTATAAATCTTTTAGGGTTAAGTGTGTATCAATTTGGTATCAAAATCGGGTTCAAAGATTCGGTTGCTTATCTTAATTTTTGTTTCTTTGATTTTTATTACATCTAATCTCCTTATGTTTTTGTCTTTCTTTTGTTTTCCTGGTTCTTGTTGTTTGTTCCCCCCCCCCCCCCCCCCCCCACTCTATCTCTTAATCTTTTTGTGTTTTTGCACCTTACAAAAAAAAAAAACAAAAAAAAAAAAAAACACCATCGTTCTTTCTTGTTTGTGATGTAAAAGATAAATAAATAAATAAATAAATTTTGGTTTTTCTTATTTACTTTACAAAAAATAAAAAAATAAAAATAAAATAAAAACTAAAGTTTGGTTTCTCTTATTTACTTTGCCTTCCTATTAGTGTTTTCTTCATTCTAATCACCTTTATTTATTATCTTCACAACTTACACAAAAAATAAATAAATAAATAAAAATAACAAAAAAAGTAATTGAAAGAAGAAAAAAAATCAATTTTTTTGTGGTTTGATTTGATTAATTGTATTTTAATTTTTGGAAAGCAAAGATTCTAGAAGTCGATTATTAGTACCTGTGGAACTCTTTATTATGAAATTCAAAAATTCTCAATATTATTTCTTATTATTCTTTCTTTATTCCCTTTGATTCATTTCTTTGTTTTATTGCCTATCTAGTTGTTATGTATTTCTTTATGCTCTTGCCTATCTTGTTGTTCTATATTTCTTTATACTCTTGAATTAATTATTAAGTTTTTAAACTATTACTGACAAGTTTGGTTTGTTTGTAACTAGTTCAATAAGAACTTAGTAAATAAATTAGAGTGGAAAAAAGTAAGAGAGTTTATTATAGAAAAAGCCAAATATTTGAATGAAACACAAGTGACTTACAATTCAATTTTTTCTTTTAGTGAAACACATGAGGCAGTGAGTGACGATATTTCTTGTTATTAACCAAATTTTGCATAAATATGTCTCAAGACCATGGTAAAGAAACTAGTCAAGATGAAGCTACTTTTGATCCAAAATCCATGATACAAGCCATGATAAGGGAGCTTAAGAGATTAATAAAGAATGAATTGGAGCCATGCATGATAGAATGTATCAGATAGAGATTTCCCTTCAAAAGTCACCCGAGAGAATATCCAACCCAGACTGTGGAAGAAGAGAATGCAAGGTGTACACACCATAAAGGCCGACTTTTGAAACATTCCAAGAAGAGAACTTTGAGGATGAAGAAGTTGGCATTTCAACATCCTACCAAGGCCGAGATAGGAGTGGAGGTAGTGATGTTAGTAGAATAAAAATAAAGATACCTACATTCCAAGAGAAGAGTGATCTTAAGGCATATTTGGAGTGGGAGAAGAAGATGGAGTTAGCTTTTGATTGCCGATCCTACTCTGAATACCAAAAGGTGAACTTACAGTTGTTGAGTTTACTAATTATGCTATTATTTAGTGGGATCAATTGTGCATAAACAGGAACAGGAATGGAGAACGTCCTATTGGAACATAGGGTGAGATGAAAGCCGTTATGAGGAAACAATTTGTCCTAAGCCATTATAACAGAGATTTATACCAAAAATTATAGAACCTTACATAAGACAACCAGAGTGTGAAGGACTATTATAAGGAGAATGAGATCGCCATGATCCACGCCACTGTGGGGAAGGATCATGAGGCAATGATGGCTAGGTTTTTAAGTGTGTTAAACTATGAAATAGCAAATGTAGTAGACTTGCAACATCATATAGAGATTGATGAAATGGTATAAAAAGCCATTAAAATTAAGCTGTAACTCAAAAGGAGGGGAATCACACAATTATCATCCTTTCAACCTAACACTTGGAGATCAAATTAGCCCAAAAAGCAAGACTGAGAGGATGGTTTCAAAGCCCAAAGCAGATTCAAAATCCAAGCCTACCAAACCTATGGTGCAAGGTAAATTAAAATTATCCTTTCTCAAAATAAATATATTAAATGTTTTAAGTGTAGGGGTCACATTGCAAGTCAATGCCCAAATAAAAGTGTTATGGTAATTAGAGAGAGTGATAACATCGAGACAAATGATGATATGCCACCAATTGAAGATGTAGATGAGTGAGAGGTTGTAGCATGTGGAGAGTTGTATGATGCTAGGAGGATATTAAGAGTCTACAATGATGAAGATGAAGCTCAAGAGAGAATATCTTCCATACTAAATTTTGGGTTAATGATAAGGTATGTAGCCTATTAAATGCTGGGTCAATGATAAGGTATGTAGCCTAATCTTTGATGATGGTTCATGTATTAATGTTGCTAGCACTTATATAGTTGAGAGGTTTGGTTTACTGAACACCAAGCATCTAGAGCCATATAAGCTTCAATGATTGAATGATAGTAGAGAGATGAAGGTGACTAAGTAAGTGAAGGTCCCTATTCGAATTGGGAGATATGAAGATGATATCCTATATGATGTAGTGCCAATGCAAGCTAGGCATATGCTTCTAGGTTGTCTATGGTAATTTGACAGGGACACCACACACTATGGCCATATCAATAGGATCACATTCACTCATAAAGACCAAAACATCACATTAAAGTCGTTCATACCAAAGGAGGTCTTTCAAGACCAAGTGAAGTTAAAACAATTGTTTGATAAAGAAAAAGAAAAAGAGTGTAAAAAGAAAGTAAGTAAGGATGAGAGTAGACAAAATAAAAATAAAAGAGTGCAAAAAGCCACAGAGAGAAAAAAAAAAAATAGTGCACATATACAAAATAAAGAGATGTAAAAAGAGCTTTCATGTGTAAAAACCAATAGTTGTACTTCTGTATAAAGAAGCTTATTTATGTTATTTGGCTAAACCTAATGATCTTGTTTTGCACAATGATGTTATGACTTTGCTACAGGAGTTCAAAGATGTTTTTTCCGAGGAGATACCACCTGGATTACCATCACTTAGGGGAAAAGAATATCAAATTGATTCCGTACTTGGAGTTTCCATTCCAAAATGACTTGCCTATAGAAGTAATCTCAAGGAGATAAAAGAGCTTTAGAGGTAGGTAAATGAATTTCTAGAGAAAGAGTATGTTAGAGAGAGTATGAGTCCATTTGGCATTCCTATGATGTTGGTGCCTATGAAGGTTGGAACTTGGAGAATGTGTGTAGACTATAGTGCCATTAACAATATAATGGTAAAGTATCACCATCCTAATCCTAGGTTAAATGATATGTTGTATGAATTACATGGTTCTTGTATTTTCTCTAAAATTGATTTAAGAAGTGATTATCACCAAATTAAGATGAAAGTAGGTGATGAATGGAAAATTGCTTTCAAAACAAAGCATGGTCTTTATGAATGGATGGTTATGCTGTTTGACTTAACTAATACACTTAGTACCTTTAATCTCATAATTAACCATGTTTTGCATACTTTTATTGGTAAATTTGTTGTGATTTATTTTGATAACATTTTAATTTATAACATGAATTTAGATGGGCATGTTTTACACCTTATATCAATTTTAGAAGTAGTTAGGAAGGAAAAATTGTTTGCTAACTTAATGAAGTGCACCTTTTGCACCAATAAGTTGATTTCCTTATGTTTTGTTGTGAGTTTTAAGGGTATTTCTATTGATGAAGAGAAAATAAAAGCAATTAAAGATTGGCTGACACTTACAAATGCTAGTCAAGTAAGGAGTTTTCATGGTTTAGCAAGCTTTTTATAGAAGGTTTGTCAACGATTTTAGCAACATTGCCGCCATCATTATCGAAGTGATCAAAAAGAACCAAACGTTTAAATGGGAAGCTGAACAAGAACGAGCATTATGATTGCTCAAGGATAAGTTGCCCAATGCACCTTTACTTATTTTACCTGATTTTGCTAAAACTTTTGAAATTGAATGTGATACCTTAAGAATAGGTATTAGAGCAATTTTAATGCAAGAAGGAAGACAAATTGCATATTTTGTTGAGAAGTTGAGTGGAGCTACATTGAACTATCCAACCTATGATAAGGAATTATATGCATTGATTAAAGCATTGGAGACATAGCATCATTACCTATGGCCTGAAGTGCATTAAGGGCCAAAACAAGTTAAGCCGAAAACATCCTATTTAGTTAGAATATATTGAAACCTTTTCATATGTTATTAGCTACGAACAAGGTAAAAAAAATATTGTAGCTGATGCTTTATCAAGAAGGTATGCTTTGATTTCTACTATTGGTTGTAAAATGTTAGTTTCTAACCAAATCAAAGAATTGTTTGATTTAGATAGTGATTTTCAAGAGATTTTCAAATTATTTGAGATTAATGGTGTAAATAAATTTTACAAGTTTGATGGATTCTTATTTAGGAAAAATAGGCATTGTATTCCTAGTTGTTCTATGCATGACCTATTAGTTAGAGAGTCACATTATGGAGGTTTAATGGGTTATTTTGGAGTGGTTAAGACTTTAGATGTATTAAAACAGTACTTTGATTGACCATACATGAAATGGGATGTACAGAAAATTTGTGAGAGGTGTATCAAATGTAGGAAAGCCAAATAAAAAATGCAGTCCTGTAGGTTGTACATGCCATTGTCGATTCCTGAAACATCTTGGGTTGACACTTCTATGAATTTTGTTGATACACACGTAACCTTAAAAGAATTAAGTAAGTAAGAAAATAACATGGATTCTTTAAAAATCATTTTATAGGAGAAAAAACCTCGATCCACTATCTATAAAGAAATAGGAATCTTGGTGCATAAAGACGTAACAATTGGTTATGAAAGAACCAATTAATAAGTCCAAGAATGCCATAAGCAAAACTTGATAAGTTCTCAAAAGTTCACAAAGAATAAAGAGAATAATGTTCACATAATAACAATATTTCTTAAAATAAAGGCCTGAATCTTATTCATGTCTAAAGCCATATATGTAAGCCTAGAAAAATACAAGGAAAGAATAAAATAGGAAAAAAAAAAAACTATGTATGGCTAAATTTGACGTTAAATACATTCCACCAATTTTATTTTTTTTTTTTTGGATAAAAATTTCACATTTTTTTTTACCAAAATGGTAGGTGTCTTTCTTTCTCTCTTATATCATCTCAACATCATAGGTCTCTCTCTCTCTCTCTCTCTCTCTCTCTCTCTCTCTCTCTCACTCTCTTTTATGTCATCACAACATCATATGCACATGCTCTCTATGGTATCTCCGTGGGTGTGTCACATGCTTAAAGTAAGTTGACCATGGCTTGACTACCTTTAGTAGTGATGTTAGGATTTTCTACCGTTGAAAATAATTCTTGTACCAATCTATTGAATGCCTCCTTAAAATCTCTTGGCTCGGGATCTTGTGATAGGTTCTTGAATAGCCTCTAATGGATCTTTGTTCCATTAGATAGCCCTAGTCATGTCCTCATCAAATGACATATTAAAACCCTATTTAGGGAAAGTAAAACCCCATCTACATTTGATGATTAATAAATTTAATTTTAAATCTCATGCTTTTATTCGATCCAATAGATGAAAACGGAAGTCCTAACATTAGTTTGATATTAAAAATCTGACTTAGCCTAATATATATATATATATATATATACAATTCTGCTATTGAAATTGTTTTTCCTCCTCCATAGTATGTATGCCTAAGGTCATGCAATATATTACAAGAAACCTTCGTTGAGCAACATATTCTCTTACTTATTTAATGAATAGGGAAGAATCACAAGTAAGAGATCTATGATAGTAAAAGCCATTTTTAAAACCTAACATTGGCATGAGTTTTTCAATAAAAACATGCAATGTTAATGTTAAAATTTAACATTTACATTGCAATGGTAAATGTTAAAAAAATAACAATGCGAAATATAAAAAACCAACTTTTTGTATGAAAACAACTTTAATTTTTTTTTTTTTTTAAATTTATAATGGTTATGAAACCAATTGTTTTCTTTTTTTTAATCAATAAAAACAAGATAACAATTTTTAATTCAATAAATATGGGGCACATATACTTTATTGTTGTGGGACACAATGTTAAAAAATGGCAATACTAAAATTGGTGTTGAATTTGGTTTTAATTTTGGCATTACCAAAATTTAGTATTCTGCATTGGAAACACCAAGCAAGGGAGAATGCCAAATTATGGAAATAATAATGCCTAAATGGCATGCTATTGGAAATTTTCTAACAATATATTCAATGGTAAATGTGGATTATTATATATGTGGCATAAAAATTTAAACTATTAAAATCCTAGTGGTATACATATACAATCAATTATAAAATGTTTTTCAATAGTAATGTGTATAAAAGTTATATATAACTATTAATTAATTGAACGTTTTTTAATGTATTTTCATTTTGTTTTTTAAGAATTGAATTTTTAATGAAAAATTATTTGTTAAAAAAATTTCAAAATGTCTAACAAATTTTTTTTAAAGTATAGAGTCAACTCATAATGTATTTATATATATATATATATATATATAATTTTTTTTTTCATTTGATAATGTATATATATATTATCTTTTGCCATATCAGCTTGATAAAGTATTTAAACAGACCATTGGAGATTATTTTTAGTGACTATCTATTTTTCTAATATAATAATATATATGTATATATATATATATATAAATAGATGCAATTCATAAATATTCTTCTTGTTTTTTACATTACTATTGGAAAACAATTTTAGAATTAATTGAGCATTCATATCACCTAGATTTATGCAATCGCTACATATATAGTAATCCACATTTTACTGGTGGAGATGCTCTAAGGCTTAATTTGGTATTGCTATAGCTTATAAAAAACTAAATTTTAGCTATGTTGCAAAAAGAAGAGAAGTTGTAGTTGCACTACCAAATGAACTCTATACGACTTCATTGTAAATATATATTTTTACCCTCATTTAAAATTACCATTAAGGATATTAACATCTTTGTATTCAAAAATATAAGATTGAACATGTCAAATGCATTTAGAAGTATGTTATCAAATGTTTAGATATGAATATCTTAGATATGTTTAGAAGTATGTGATTGAACGCTTTCAAATACGAACATTTCAAATATGTTCAGAAGTACATCATCGAATATCTTTAGAGACGTTCATAATTTCAAGATCGAATAATCCACTAAATACATAATTCCATGGTTCAAAAGTGTTGCAACTGGAAATAAAATTTTATGGAATTTCCATAATTATTAATTTCATCCAAAAACGTTGGGAAGAATTTTTGTAGAGTGGTTTTAGATTTGTAAGCGATTTGTGAAAAAAAAAAATTTTTTTGGCTTAATTAAGACTTTATGAATTGTGGATATTTTAGGTTTTAGAAATAATATATAAAATCATTTTATATTTTTTATATATTTAAATGATAGTGTGTAAAAAATGATATTGTATAGAGTTGTTTTAGAATTGTGAAAAGAACTTCTCTACAAAAAATCCACTGTAAAAAAATTCAAATAAGTATTTAAGAAACTATTATTTCATATTGTACGATACAAAATTATTGTTTGAGTATTTGATAAATAAAATTATCTAAGTGCTGTTATAATAAATAATGACTAAAAAGTACATTTTTTATTATGATTTTTTTAGTTGTAGTATTAGTTTTATGTTATTATTTATAACATGTATTACAAATACTTTATTTTACATAATTGTGCAGCTTTTGAAGCTTTAGAATTGTTTCCGAAAGTGTTTAGATAATTTTCAAAAACTATTTTTGACTTCCAATAGCACTTTTAATTATAATTAATGAAAAGTGATTTCTTTTAAAAGCACTTCTGTAAAAGTTATAAAAGAAGTAAAAATAAAAGCTATGGCAAACATGATCTAAATATTTAACATAGTTTTTATTTTCATCATAACTATTATAAAATTGAACAAAAAAAAAGTTTCGTTAATGAAAAAATAAATAAAGAATAAAAAAAGTTTACCATACCTATTTCTTATAATATAACAATAAATTAAAAAAAAAAAGAATATTATTTTTTAATATGAATCCATTGGCATCAAAAAATCTAGTAGAATAGATTTATAACTCTGCTCAGTCGAATACCAAATAATTTGAGACAAAAATGATATTAATTTTTTAATAAGGATTAAAATTGGTATGTTAATTACAAATAATTAAAGAAACTAAAATAAAAATCCCAAAAGTTAGTATTTTGCTGATTATTAAAAATAGTTACCAAAGAATATAGATTCATGTAAAATCAAAATTTTTAAATTTACCAAACTGTCAAAATAGATTTAGATTCTTTGATAACCAGTTTTAGAGCTCCAAAATCAATCCTATACAAAGTCAGAAAGCATATCCAATGGAGATATATATTGTGAGAATAGATATAATAAATAAGCAATATAGACGGCATTTAGAAAAAAAAAATACATATATATATATATGTTCTCCAAATATCTAAAATAAATGTCAAACTAATATCACTTAAACATTGTTAAATTGAATATTTATTTTTAGAGGCTCTTTCATACATACTAATTTTTGCACAAAAGCCAATTCTTTTTTCTAATGCCAATTTATTTCTAAACAAAAAAAAAGTTAATTAAATGTGTAATTAATTAATAACGATTAATGGTAAGCAATAACTTATTTGAACGTCATTGCAAAATAATTTTTTATTTGATTATCCATTTATGCCACCTTAATATCAATATTATTAATTTCTCTGCTACATATGCAGAAATTCACATCAACAATTTAAAATGCTCTAAAATGCAAAATTTATAAATATAAAAGCAAATTATCCATATCCCAAGTGTGGGCATGCACCAATTATGTTGGTTTTAGGTTAGTTGTGTTTTCTTATTTTTTTAATTATTATTATTAGTTTTTTGGATGAAAAGTTGTTGTAGGTTGTTTATATAAATGTTTGAAATTGAAACTCTACAGAAAGAAAAAGAAAAATCTTTTTAAATAATATTTTGCTAGGTTGATTAGTTTCTTAACATCTAGTTTTTTTTATTTTGGAAAGTCTTGTATGGACTAAAATAAGCAAACCTCAGCAAAGAAAGAGATATTTACAAAACATAAATTAGGCACATGGCCAATTTGGTATATGCAATAATATAGAAGTAAAATAGTAATTTTATAAGATTAACTATTCATTTATTTAATATATTTTTAATTTCATAAATATTTATTCTATAAGAATACATACTTCCCTTTCAAATAATAGTTAATCCTTTTGACAAATTTTATATACCATTATAAATAATTATTTTATACACCAAATATATATGATTTTTATATTTCAAACTATTTTTTAATTACTATTAGAACGAAGATTTTTATTATTTTCATATTATTATTATTATTTGGGTTTGTTTGTCATAGGAAAGATTAGAGGATTGGTTATCATTGCGCTTCAGGAAACAACCGTCGGGGACCATTTCTATATTCCAAGCCATACGTGGCTAGCTAGTTAATTACATAGGTTTACCTAGCCTATATGTAAGGCTTCATACTAAGGGATTTCAACCTCAATATTTGCTGCCTCGTGGCTGTTCCTATCTGGTTAATTTTTCCTATTTCATATATGCTTGGTATCATGTATACATATTTGTATAGATAATTTCACTTCAAAGAGATAATCAGTCTTACTAATATAATTAATCCAATCCATCCATTCAGTTTGGCAGACATATCAAAATATGGATTTGATAAAAAGAGGTATGTATATAGATGAACTCAATCATTCTATGTTTAAAAAAAAAAAAAAAAAAAGAAAAAGAAAAACGAGATAATGTGCAAGCCTTTTATTTTGTCTTTGACAAGTGCTATAGACTTCTTCAACAACCTTTTATCGGTTGGATGTCATCTTAATTTTATTGAAATTTGAGGGAGAGTTTCCAAAAGACAGAAACAATAAAAATATATTGTAATTCAAAAATATTAGAATATGCATAATATATGAATATATGTGTGGAATAAAACACAAATAAAGTATGAAAAATTAACAAAATAAATACAAATACAACCTGAAAGTCCTTTAGTTTTATTATGTGTATGAAGAATAAATTGATCCGAGGCCTGTGTAGTACCACAGTGTCTTTAAGACAATTTCCATCCTACTGGTGCAGATGTTTTCTTGACGGTTGTCTCCCAGGATACAACGGAATCGAAAAACTTTCGGATTTAGCATCTCCGAAGCTTTCTCTTCGAACCTTTTAATTTACTAGATCTTTTCCACTCTTTCTATATAAAATATGCCAGAAAAAACAATATGCAAGGAAAACACCTTTTTATTATTTTTTTTTCTCAAAAACATGAGGAAGAGAGAGAGATGTTTTTCAAAAATTAATTAAAAAATAAAAACCCTTTGTTTTCTTTTTCTTTTTCACTTTTTCCAAAACGTAAAATCCACTTAAAGCCCATTAACTCCCCACTAACCCCACTAACCCAAATCATTTAATAAAGAAAACGTTACATATATTTTGTTTCTTCAGGTTCAATTATATTTTTCACATGTTAAACCAATAACTCAATTTTTTTTTTCATAAAAAAAAATACCCTTAATGTTTTCTTTTTCTTTTTCTTTTTTTCAAGGAAACTCCAATAAACAAGTTGCTTTGTTTTCTTTGTTCTTCTACGGTCATAAGCTTTAAGTTTCATATAAATAAAATTTTCAAGGTACAAATTTTTATGTATCATATCTATTTTGTAATTACAAAATGTAAACCAATTATTATCAAATACTTATTTTAATTTTTATAACTTAGAACAATTTTGTGGGCATGATCTATTAAATATTTAGGTAAAGTTGGTTCAATCAGTTTTTTCAAAAACAAAAAAAAAGTTGGTTCCATCAGTTACAATGTAATTTGACATATATAATATGTATGATATCATATGATCGAAATATGAAAAAGTCATCAGATGTTTACAATGATATTAATGTTCTCTAAATTAACTAAATCATGATCTTTGATGAAGACTATGCTTTAATCAAAGCAAGTTGTTGATCCATGATAAAATATCAAGAGCTGGATCACGTTTTTTATGTTTTTGCCGAATTATCCAACTTTTTAATTGCCTAATTTTAATTATCTGTCACGCTCTCTTTGTCTTTGATCCTAAGCGCACATGTTTTAACACTTTCTCGTTTTTTCCTTTGCAAGACTCTCTCTCTTTCTTATATTAATCATTTCTTTTAACTATTGAAAGTCTGACCACATGATGAAAAAAATGCTTCGGGATCATAGGAGCTTCCAGGAAATTACTCGCTAGTTAGCTAGATATATATAATACCAATAAAGGAGAGTTCATAGAATAGAATTGACCAAAAATATTATATCATATTTAATTAATTACAAATAGTTTTTTTCTCAATAAGATTAACTATTAATAGTTAAGGATATACATGCTAATAATATATACATATAGCTGTACAATTGATATATATATATATATATATAATTGAAAAGGACATTATTTTTTATCAAAAAGAAAAAACAAAAAAAAGGTTATTTATTTTTATTAATACTCATTAAATTGATTCATTATCTATAAAATGTATTAAAAAGTGTATTTTATATCTAACAATATCTTCTTAAGTCCGATTAATTAATATACATCTTTTTGTCTAGGCGAATAATTGATATTTTATTATACATAATGATATAGACGGTACATAGAGTAAAAATTGACTAAGTTAAAGAACAAATGTTGGAGGTTGAAATTTCAAACATACCTACGCCAAAATAGATAAGAAACTTATCAATCAAAGATGACAAGATGGAAAATGACCTTTCTCATATAATATATATATGTGTGTGTGTTTGGTGAATCGATTAGCAAATTCGCATGACATGTGTGAAAAATATGTTTTGTAACTGACGTACTCCAACCCTGTAGTTGGTGACAGAAGGTGACATATCTTATGGTCAAATTACAAATCCTATATCTTTCAAACTCTTAACATATATAGAAGCTTAACGTGTTCATCATTTCACTCATTTCATTCTCCCCTTTTCAATCTGTATTTTTTCTTTTACACATTTGATGGAAACTTTGACCATGTACACCTTGAAAAATAGGATATCTAGCTTACAGTCAATTCAAATTATATACGCAATTTTATGAATAACAATTTCATAAATGGTTGTCATTTAAGGCAGTTACATTTTAGAGATAATTTTGATAATTTTTATATATACATTTTTTGAAGGAAAGAATTTTTATATTAAAATTCATGCATCACATTTGATGACCAGAAGAAATATTATGGAGGACATTGTCTTTATTTCCTAAAGCCACTAATTAAAATTTACCAAATTACTTGATCACCTAATTAGTTTTTTTTTTTTCCCTTTTTTGGAGATCACCTGATTAGTTAATATTGAATTTTAAATTAATATAATATAAATATTGAGTCTTTTATTTTACGGTCTCAAGAACACACAATAATAAGTAGTTACAAAAATATATCATTTTGTTTCATATAGATTCCAAACTATCATTTCCTCCCAAAAATAATAATAATATTAAAAAGAAAAAACAAAAGAAAGGAAGAAAATCAATTTCTTTACAAAATATTTTTTTCATCGTCAGTATGGAAAAAGTTAAGGCCGGGTTTAAAAAACCAAAAAAATAAGAAAAAAAAGAAACAAAAAAAAAAGAAAACTATTTTTGGTTAATGAAAAGAAAAGAAACTCATTTGTACGATGAAAAGGAAGGGCTGACAAATGATGATAATATAGAAATTGTACAAATACAGAAATTTGGGGCAGTTCGATGCATGGCGTGGCAAATAAACGTTTCCAGTTGTCCATCGCAAATGAAAATGAAAACCACTTCATGGGAATTACCAACAGGCCAAAATCTCAAATGTGAAAAAGTTTTTCATCAACATTAATAATCCTCTAATCCTATAAACTATTGGGGAATGATTTACTTGCCATTTTAATTGATAATAATTACTTTTCAAGTTAAGATGATCATAATTATCGCTTTAATAATATGATGTGATTTTGGTTTCAAATGGAATTAAATTTCTATTCAGTTTCTCATTTTCGATTAATAATTCTTTTTTTTAATAATAAAATTATTATTATTATAATTTAATTGAAAGCTGGTATATAGTACTGTCTATTCTTTAAATATTTTACAGTGGTAAAAAGAGATTCAAACATTCGTGATTTTCACGTCTTCTTGCACATCAAGGCTTGCATTCCATTTTACGGGATATATCAATCTTAATCGCACCCCTTAATTAATAAAGAAAAATGAATATTCTTCTTTTAGTTGGGGTAAAAAGTTATTTTGTCTCGTTATATTAAATTAACAAGTGATAACTCACCGGAGCTTTTTCTCAAACCAGAAAAAAAAAAAATAAAAAAAAAGAACTGAGCGGATTATATATTATTTACACATATTTTGTCAGTTTTTATGTCCTTATTTTATTAATTATATATATATATATATATTTGGTTATCAACACACACATATAGAAACAAAAATACACGTATATAAAAAAACAACACATAAACACGTGTATATTTATATATACCACATTAAAAAGAATACATGCATATTATTTTTCTCAAAATTATAAAAATAAAAAAAATAAAAATAAATCTGTCCTTGTACACGTAACCACACAAAGTACTTGATATAATTTCATCAAAAAAAAAAAAAAACTTAATATTAATATAAAAATATTCTACAGGCCGTTTGATAGTACACAAATCTAGAATGTTTTGGTGGTTCTATCTGTGTATTGATGATTTTTAAAAACGTAGCATTATCCTTGTAAAAGGGCAATTATAAAATTTACTTTACAATTTGATGAGTCAATGATCAGCATAATTGGGTGTGGATGTGTGAGTTTCAGTGAAGATGAAGAGCGCGTGGAAGATAATCGTTGTAATTCAATGCAGCCAGCAAATGATCGTTAACGGGGCCTTTTTTTTTTTTTTTTTTTTTTTTTAACAAATATAAATTTACTAAATTCGTTATATACATGCTATATGAAATGTCTATTATTTAGAAAATTATATAGAGACTACACAAAAAAATTAGATCTCCAACTAATTAATAGGTTAATCTACACAATTTTCTTTTTTACCAAAAAAATGTTGCGAATATAAATAAAATTGTTAATTAAATTTTATAAAAATAAAATAATACTCCATAGACTGTATTTTTTTTTATTTTTTTCATCCATCGACTGTTTTTTAAAGGGAAAAAATGAATTAGATTAGATAAATTACTTCTAGATAATTTCAAAAAATTCATAAAACTATATATTGAAAATCAAAAGCATATATAAATATTACATTTTAGAGAAACATTTCCCATACAAAGGTTTTTTAGCTAATAATCCAAATCCTTAATTAATACCAATAAGGTTGGAAAATTTTGTGTAGAGAGAGTAGTAAATTATTTTGGTAAAGGATAAAAAGGTGATTGGACACCAGTATAAGTATTCAAAGGTTTTTTACTAGACAAAATATGCACTGTTAGATCATATTAATTAAGGATTGAGATTATTTGTTAAAAAACTCTATTATCATGGACGACTCCCCTTCATTTTAATACTTAATTATAGTATAATTTTGGATTACCCATCAAAACTTTCATAAAAACACTAAATTATCTAAACTAGAAGAATAACTATTATTAGAGAGTATAATAACCTTATTCGATGGGGGCCAAAAAACCATTTTAAAAGAAATTAACTAATTTTTTAAATTAAAATATTAAAATAATATATACAAAATAGAAGCCCCCAAGGCTAACTAACAGCTCCGCCTCTGTTTATGAGGGAAAACAAAATTGCAATTTATCGAATATAGGGTTAGAATGATTAATTAAATTATGAAGAAAAGGAAGAAAATATAAACCATGGAAGAAAATACACATGCTTTATTTGTTATGCTATTAAAGTCATGACTCTTTCCTGAGTTTCTTACTATAACCTTAGAATGACCCGAACTAGAGGAAATCCCACTAAAAATTCTATAGAAAATCTGACAGCATTTTCTATGTAAAGTAAACTTCTCCAAATTTAACCTTGCATAGAAAAGATACTTCTATCTATTCATAGCCACTTCACACCTTGACTTACTACAATTCCACAAAGTTAGAGCACATTGTAAATCTCTATCAGCACATAAATATAAATATAAAAATAATACGCATCATCTCAATTCCATAATATTATTAGCGATAATGATATGATCATAGTGATAATGATAACAATAATAACAATAATTTCCAATAACATCTTTACTATTTGAAGCCAATGTAAATGCATATTATATATATTATGTGTACAATCCCTTAGAGGTCCTGAATAGCCGGTCCATAGGCTGAACCATCTGCTTGAAAGCTAAGATGCCTAACTGGTTCCAATACCTATCCGAATGCTGAAATATCCATTTGAAGACTGCAATACCTATTTGAAAGCTGATCTAGATCCATATCACCAGTCTTGTATGAACTTTCTCACTATTTAGCTAGGTCACACATGCACTTTTAAATCTAGAAAATCATTAATTAGAATAAAAACAACAATCATGCAAATATTAATAATAATAATAATAATCATCATCATAATAATAATTATAATTATAATAAGGTAATAAAATTAATTATGATAATATAATAAAATTTTGTTACAAAATTTTATTATATTATCATAATTAATTTTATTACCTTAATATTATTATTATTATTATTATTATTATTATTATTATTATTATTATTATTATTATTATTATTATTATAGTAATAATAATAATTAACAATTTTATTATATTATCATAATTATTTTATTACCTTATTAATAATAATAATAATAATAATAATAAGGTAATAAAATAATTATGATAATATAATAAAATAGTGTTACAAAATAATTAAACTTTGATTTTTCAAATTATTATTAATTAAAAGTATGAATAAATCCATAAATATAAGACATTGAAACCATATATAATCCGTGTAAAAATATATCAATTAAAACTAAAAATTACTTAGTGTACCATATGATATGCTAGTGCACAGTCGCATAATATCAATCGTTTATAGGTATCCTTCTACCAATATGAATGGATGGTTACCTATATTGGCTATCCAGCCTGCTAATCTCTAGGTAATAAAAATACGATAACAAAACACTCATAGGGATAATCCATATCCAACCGCCTAAAGACATAACCGGGTTGCTCATGGTACTGTATGGTAAACCTAGTACATAATATATTGGGAATACACCTAATGCACCATATGATATACTAGTGCTACCAAGTGATACTTGGTGTCCGAAACACCACTTAATAAAGTAAAGTGGGAAGGGGAGAAATAGAATTTGCATGCGGCTCTTTTAGCATCCCAGAGGAGTAGGTGCTAAATAACCTATCCATCCTACGGTTCATGGGAGGACGACTAATGCTCACAGCGCAACATACCTGCTCACCTTCTTTGATAGGAACGCTCTTGAGGCCCTTTTTGCACACCGAAGATGGTCCAGCCTAGGTAAACCTTACTAAACGGGGTACCGAGAATTTGATGTGACCTCTTCATAAATAGGTTATAACACAATAGCATAAAAGAGAAAAATAACCATTTTCAATGAGAATTCTAGAATATACCCATCAAGGGTTTCAACTCAAGAGAAAAAAGAAATAAAAAAAAAGCTAAGATACCTAACCAGTTACAATACCTATCCGAAGGCTGAAATATCCATTTGAAGATTGCAATACCTAGTTGAAAGCTGATCTAGATCTATATCCCTAGTATTGTATGAACTTTCTCACTATTTAGCTAGGTTAAACATGCACTTTTAAATCTAGAAAATCATTAATCAGAATAAAAACAACAATCACGCAAATAATAATAATAATAATAATAATAATAATAATTATTATTATTATTATTGTTATTATAACTATAATTATAATAATAATAAGGTAATAAAATTAATTATGATAATATAATAAAATTTTGTTACACAATTTTATTATATTATCATGATTATTTTATTACCTTATAACAATAGTAACAGTAATAATAATAAGGTAATAAAATATTTATGATAATATAATAAAATAGTGTTACAAAATAATTAAACTTTGATTTTTAAAATTATTTAAAAAATATTAATTAAAATATGAATAATTCCATAAATATAAAACATTGAAACCATATATAATCCGTGTAAAAATATATCAATTAAAACTAAAGATCACTTGGTGTACCTATGATATATTTGTGCACAGTCGCATAATGTCAATCGTTTATAGGTATACTTCTACCAATATGAATGGATGGTTACCTGTATTGGCTATCCAACATACTAATCTCGTAGACAATAGAAATACAATAACAGACCACTTGTAGGCATAATCCATATCCAACCGCCTAAAGACATAACTAGGTTGCTAGGAATACACTTCATGCACCATATGATATACCAGTACTACCAAGTGATGCTTGGTGTCTCAAACACCAATTAATAGAGTACAAGGGGACGGGGAGAAATAGAATTTGCATGCAGCTCTTTTAGCGTCCCAAAGGAGTAGGTGCTAAGTAACTTATCATCCTACGACTCATGCAAAGACGGCTAATGCTCACAGCACAACATACTTTCTCACCTTCTTTGATAGGAACATTCTTGAGGTCTTTTTTGGGCACCCAAGATGGTCCAGCCTAGGTAAACCTTACTGAATGGGTACCGAGAATTTGATGTGACCTCTTCATAAATAGGTTCTAACACAATAGCATAAAAGAGAAAAATAACCATTTTCAATGGGAATTCTAGAATATATCCATCAAGGGTTTCAACTCAAAAGAAAAAAAAATAAAAATAAGCATACATATGCGGCCGATACACCAGAGCATATAAAAAAAAAAAAAAAAGTAAATAAGTCCAAGGACAAATAAAACAAAATATATAATAGTCCCATAAAAAACCAAAAAGGAGATAATATATTAGCAGCGGAAAATTGTCAAATGTGAAGATGCGACAATGATCATATACGAAGGCATTGATGATGGAACAATGTCCAAACGTAATATGTACCAACTGTCAACCGAAGCCTAGGGTGAACGGTTTTAAAAAGATACAAAACTATGAGATGAGCTAGGTGAGTGAATAGTTATGTATTATGAAAATATTTATATTTATAAATAACCATATACTATAACCGTAGAGTAACAACAATAACTTTATGTACCATATCCATTGGTATAACCTATTGCTGAGCACAATAACATCTCAGTGTGTCCCGACTATCTGAGGAGGGGAAAACTGTCAATGCAACCTTTGGCGTTGCAGACTTGGACCTCCCATCTAACCTTAAGAATCACATTATCAAGTAAGGAATGGTTAAATACACATGTGTAATTGTAGTCCAACAAATCCATATGCATAATACAGTATGAAAAATAATAATCTACAACCTAGTATATCTATATAACTATTTAAATAATACCTATAATCATCATATCAAAATGTTCCCACATATGCCAATATAAACATAAGTGTGTATATATATATATATATAAATGTATAACCATAAACTATAATTTATTTACGTCAAACCATTCTTTTTTTGTTAATATACTGTAATATGATAAATTAAATAATTATTTCATATCATGTGATAAAGTATATAATTCAAACAATTCTAGAAATAATAATAATAAGTAATTTATATATCACATATAATCAAACACATAATTCCCAAAACCATTTCAAAAAATAAAGTTTACTCACAGATCACAGTTCAAACCTGCTGCTCAATTAGATTGCCTCTAATATTAGTTCGGATACTTAAAACAATAATAAAATATTCCTTAGTCTCCAAAAATTAAACAAAAGACATTGGATGCACACTAATGTCCCAAAATAACTTTAATAACTCTAAAATTTTTAAAATGTTCTCATATATACAAACATATATATATATATATATATATATATATTTGTGTAACCATAAACCAAAATTTATTTAAGCGAAATCATTCTCTTTTTATATACTACAATGTGATAAATTAAATCATTATTTTATAGCATGTGGTAAAGCATGTAATTCAAATAATTCTAGAAATATTAACAATAGAGTAATATGTATATATTACATATAATTAAACACAATTCCCAAAAGCATTTTAGAAAATAAAGTTCATTCACAAATCACAGCTCAAACTAGCTTCACTAACAGATCGCTTTAAATATCGGTTCAGGTGCCTAAAACATATTGGATGCATACTAATGTCCCAAAATAACTTTAATAACTCTAAAATTCTAGTATTGGGGTTTTTCACTTAGAGACTAATTTATTGAAATTAAATCTTCTATTAGGTCTCATTAACACCTGATCATACTAATCTAACTTTAATTTGTCCAATTTATCGAATTATGTCCAAACATTGTCCAAATTTATTTAGCATGAAACTAATTGACCCATTAATAAACAATGTCCTAAAATTCACAAACATTATATTGACAAAACCCAAAAGATGAGGAATATGATGATGTACCTACCTTGGTCCGAAAATGTCGCTAGTGGTAGGAAAATGCATTGGAAAAGTTGGACAAACTTGTTGTTGATGGATCTCACAAATGATGAGGAATCTTTGCAAAAAGAGGCCTGAAATAAGTTTAGAGGGTCCAAAAACGGTGGATAAGGGTATGGGTTAAGCTGAAACGGCCAAAAATCCAGCCATCTTGTCGGTGATTGGCAAAGATGCTACCATGACTTTGCCTCCTAGATCCAAGCATGTTCGATAGAGTTAGGCAGTGGAATTTGGTAGTTTTGTTCGTCGTTTATTGCTCTATCATAATAGCTAGTGTATGAATAGTGGTCATAAGAAAACGATGAAAACTGGCCAACCTGATTTGGTAATAAAATGAGTCGAGTTGACTTGGTTCAAGTTCCACGGGTTTGGGGAGGGTTTTTAGGAATTTTTGGGTACTTTTCATTTTGTTTAATGAGGACATGGTTTTCAAAGTATGTATAGACCTTGGGTTCACTAAGAGATAAAAACTTGGATAGGTTTGGACATAGATAAATATTGATATGTAAAAACTTCTCAGAACAATAACACTCTAAACTTAACTCAGAATTAGGTGTGCCACTAGTTTATGATCTCATATTGATGAGCTCAACATTACAGTGTTAGTTAAACCAAAATTATTGACTAATAAAAATGAAACTTAGAACCCACTAACAGTCTAATTGATCAATCCTAATCAAATGAAATAAAATTTAAATTATAATTTTTAATTTTGGGACAGGTCACCACAACCTACCCTTTTTAATAAAATTTCATGCAAGAAATTCATGCCTTAGTGTTGGAAAAAGTGAGGATGTTGACTATGTATTTGGCCCTTTGGCTCCCATGTAGCTTTCTTTACAACATGGTTCCTCTACAGGACTTTTACCATGGCTATGGTCTTGATACGGATCTTCTGATTTCTATGGTCAAGGATATGTATTGGTTGCTCCTTAGTAGATAAGTCCTCCCTCAACTAAATTTACTGAGTCTACAATACAAGTAAGGGGTCCAATCTATATTTGCGAAGTATAGAGACATGAAAAATGTCATGAATTTAGGAAAGTTCCATTGGCAAAGTAAGTGGATAGGTGACATGCCCAATGCTTCGCGTGATCTCATATGGCCCATTGTACCTTGGACTCAAGTTTCCTTATTTACCAAAATGCAATACCCCTTTCCAAGGTGATCGCTTCAAGATCACTTTATCTTTAACCTCAAACTTAAGGTCCTTTTTTTTAAAATCTACATAACTCTTATGCCTATCTTGAGCTGCCTTCAGCCTTTTAAGAGTGACCTCTACTTGATTGATTTTCCACTGCACATAGATAGGACCTCTAGGCTACCAATCTTCAAAGTCACTCTAACATGTAGAAGTCCTACACTGCCTCTCATACAAGTCTGCATAAGGTGCTATACCAATGCTTGAATGATAACTGTGGTTTGGGGAACTATCTCAACATATCCTTTAAAAACTATCCAGTCCTCTGATATGAACCTAGGTCGACTTGCTTCTAAACCCGTATTATACTAGCCCGCATCAAAATTAAGTTCAGATTCTAATGGTCACCTTGACTTGTAATCAACTTGTGATTAGAAACCTTAGTGTATGATAAAGACGCCATAATAGGTGATAGATGTCTTATTGATAAGTCGAACTAAAACACTCGATCTCTATTCGATGTTTTAGGTGTTCAAAGATAACAAAGAGAATTCTTTCTCATAATAATTTTGAATAATAATCTAAGCTCCTTATCATTGCAA
This sequence comes from Ziziphus jujuba, assembly GCF_031755915.1. NCBI lineage: Eukaryota > Viridiplantae > Streptophyta > Magnoliopsida > Rosales > Rhamnaceae > Ziziphus > Ziziphus jujuba. The sequence goes on from NC_083379.1 coordinate 22,378,052, forward strand.
AATAAGCCTGTAAATAGACCAAAGTTACAAAACAAAAAACCCTAAATCAACTAAGGTAAATTCGGCCAACATGGATTAGGAAACAAAGGAGTAGCTGAATTTCCTAGCCTTTCCTAAACTAATTTGGATTATTTAATTCCTTAATTTTAAAGTAGGAATTAATTAATTTACAATCAAAATAATGAACTATCAACTTTCCTTAATTAATTTTTCCAGCAAATAAATAAATCAAGATAAAAATAAAAGGCTATTTTCTAAAACAAAAGTCAGAGTTTTAAATTAGGAAACTAGTTGACTAGTTCTACAACTAAGCTATCTTTGTCCAATCACCAGCTAGTTTAGGCTTCAAATTAGCTCTGATATGCCATATAGGATGCAAAATAGGATGAATATTGGTTCCCATATGTTGCCCTTGATTGAAATAAGAAAAACTTGCTTGACCAACAAGAAAGACAAAAGCCAGATCCAAAATAGAAATTTTCGGCCAAAATGAAAGCTTGTGTGCAAATGAGATTACTGACCAACATTGCTTCTACCTTGGATGATTTAATGGCCCCTTGGAGTTCTCAATCACATTCATAAGTCAACAAATTTATTCCTTGCTACCCAGAGTCTAAAGAAGCACCAAAACAGCTTGCCGAGTCCTTTTCCGCCTTCATAACTTGGATGCATAAAATGGGCTTTGGATCTTCTGGTATTGTCATGCTCTCTTGGGATTTGATAACACCTTGAATGAAGCTAACCAGGTTGCCCTTATATCTTTTAGCTTGTTCCTTTATGATTGACCTCGTCTTCAATTGTACAGGATCAGCACCCCCAACGGGTAGTTAGTTGTATAGATACGAGCGGATTCTAATCATTCCCCTCCTCTTGAAAAGAATTTATCCTTAAATCAAAATCATTACCCACAAAAAATGGAGATAAGTCAGCAACATTAAATGTAGTGCTCACATTATACTCACTTGGCAAGTTAAGCTTGTAGGCATTTTCATTAACCCTCTCCAACACTTGAAAATGTCCATCCCCTTGAGGCATAAGCTTTGGCTTTCGTGTTTTGGAAACCTCTCCTTTCTTAGACACAACCAAACCCAATCTCCAGGTTCAAACACAACCTCCATTCGGCCTTGGTTAGTATTCTTGACAATTGCTCCATCCTTCTCTCAAAGTTTCCTTTTGTCTTCTCATGAATCTGCTTAACAAAATCAACTTTTTATTTTCCATCTAGATTAGCACGTTCACTTAAAGGCAAAGGTGTTAAATCTAAAGGATTTAAAGGATTGAAACCATAAACAATATCAAATGGTGAATATTTAGTAGTAGAATGTATGGTTCTATTATAAGCAAATTCAACATGCAGCAAACATTCTTCCTAAATTCTCAAATTTCCATTAATTAAAGCTCTTAACAATGCAGACAAAGTTCTATACCACATGAGCATCTTTAAATAAGCATCTTTATATAACATGACCAGCATTGGTTTCTTATTTAAAAATGCATTTTTAATCTCACCTTGGCTAAGATAAATTTTTTTCTTTTTCTTCTCTCTCTATCTTTTTATTACTCTCGGCTTCCTCTCCCTTTTTATCATTCTCGGCTTCCTCTCTCTTTTTCTTCTCACTCTCGGATTTAGAAAACTTACTTTGGTTGAGTGGGTTGGCCTTCCCCTCTTTTACAATTGGTGAAGTCGTGGGTGCCACACTTGCCCTCTCCTTTAACCGTTTGGCCTCCCTTCTTTATTGCATTTGTAGTAGGTCTTTAAACACCTCTTTTGGAGTCAACGACTCAAGCTTAATCTGCCTTCCTTTAAATTTAAAAACAATAGCATTTTCTCAACCATAATGTATAGCATCCTTATCAAATTGCTATGGTCTTCCTAATAAAATATGTCCGGCATGCATAGGTACAACATCATATAAAAAAACATCCACATATTTATCAATGCTAAATTTTACCTTGGCTTGTTTGTTTACTCTTATCTCACCACTATCATTAAGCCATTGTAGTCTATATGGTTCAGGATGTTTAATTGTTGTTAACCCTAATTTCTCAACACAACATTACTAATGATATTAGTACAACTTCCACTATCAATTATCATACTACAAATGTTACCTTGAATTTCACACCTAGTATGGAAGATGTTTTCCCTTTGGATTTGATCCTCATCCTTATACATGATAAAGACTCTCTTTGCCACTAAGCTACGCTCAGCACTTGAAGCTTGTAAGGTCATGGGTTCATCTTGTTCTTCATCTTCAATTTCTTCCTCTCCAAGTTCGATTTTAATTTTAGCTTCATCACTATTGGACTCCAATTCTCCGTTGTCCTTAAACACCATTATTCTTCGATTTGGGCATTGGTTGGCAACATGTCCTTGACCCTAGCACTTCAAACAAACAATATCTTGACTTCTTGAGGATTTAGGTTCCGATTTACCTTTTAACTTGGGTGCTTGAGTGATCCGGCCTTGTATCTCTCCTTGGCCGATTGGAGCTTTCACCTTCTAGCTTCGGTTTTTATCTTCAATCAAAGGCAGGATTGCTTCTCCAAAGACTTGAACTTAACCTCCTACTGTTAGAAGCCCCTCTAAACTGTGAGCTTGTACCCATCCTCTTGAATTGGTTCTCCATTTTAATGCTACATGAAGCATCTCTTCCAATTCCACATATTATTGTAACTCCACTTGTTTGACTATCTCTCGATTTAAACCTCCCAAAAACCTTGCAATGGTTGCCTCACGATCCTCATTCATGCTCAACCTTATCATGAGCATTTCCATCTCCTTGTAGTAGTCCTCCACGGTCCTACTTCCTTGTGATAAAGATTGAAGATGTTGATGCAACATCATATGGTAATGGGTCTACATAAATCTCTTCCTCATGGCTCCTTTCATTTGTCACCAAGTTGTAATTAGTTCATCACCAACTCTCCTTTGGGTACCTTGCTCATTATTCCACCATTAGAGTGCATAATGACTGAATTCCAAAGTGGCCAACTTTACCTTCTTTGCCTCAGAATAATTATGGCATTCAGAAATCATCTCCATGCGTTCTTCCCATTCTAAATGAATTTCCGAATCATTTTTGCCTAAAAATGGTGGTATGTTGACTTTAATGTTGCCAAGGTCATCATCTTCATCTCAGGCTCGTTTCCTATGGGTTTGTCTTCCTTGGAGGTCAAAGATATCTTCAAACTCCTCCTTGAGGTTATCTCCAAAATTATCTCCTTCGAATTCCTCCCTAAAACATCCTCGGCCTCCGCGATCTCGACCTCAGCCTCCATGAAATTCTTGCCTTGGATTCAGCCCACCTTGTGATGTTTCAAACCTGTTCATCTTTTGATCAAGTGGATCAAAATGATAATTCATCTGTTGTAATTGTTCTAAGACCGCTATCATGTCGGTAGGTTCACCTCCACTACTTGTAGCTCTAGAATCCCCTTTGAATCCCATCGATTCTTCTTCAATGTTTCTAAATGAACCATCTCCTCTTCTCATTCTTGAATCTATCATATTGGTAAAAATAATGCAAAAATTCCTTCCCAAAACACTCCATCACGTGTTTTCCTCAAACAAGGTCTCGACACTCGTGTTTGCACACTAGTGTTGGCTTTCAACCCTTTTTAAGCTCACATGCTCTTGCCTTTTTTTCACTCAAACAATTTTCTCTAAGTTCTATTAAAACACACTCAAAATAGCAATTAGATCACAAGTATGCCTGAATTAAACTAATCAATACACTAGCAACAAAAAGTAAGGAAATAACGAGTGATATGATACAACCTAGTCTCGGCCTTACTAACAAAAAACAAGGTATATCAACAAGTAATTTTTGGGATCAATAAGAAGTAGACCAAAATATTAAGAAACCAATAATTTAAGTATAAAATTTAGAAAAGAGATTCAAACAATGAATCAGAAACAATTCGAACAAAATATGGAAAAACTGTTGGCTGTAGTTTTTATAATTTAAGTCTGTCTCAAATCTTTTAACCAATTTTAATCCAAACAATTTTAGTACTCAAAATTCAATTATCCAGCAATCAAATACTGAATAAATAATCAGCAACTCTACAATTACAATTGTGTTTCCTGAAAAACAACAATCCTCAATAACAATCTACCAAAACTGGCCTTTGTGCATAATTTTTTTTTTTTTATCTTCAACTTTTCTTTATTTTTTTTCCTTTTTGTTTTTATAATCACTCATTGAATATAAACAAAAACTCCAGTAGCAAGAAACAACACCCAAATTGCAATTCCAATGCCAAAATATTACCAAACTCGATTCACACTTTCAAACAAAAATAATTGCACAAATTTAAGGGTTTTATGCAAAATTCCCTCTTCTTTTTTTTTTTTAAATATATGAATGCAACTAATTAAGATTAAAATAGAAAAGAAAAATCAACAATAAACCAAATTACTAAAAACTAATATGCAAAACAACCAACAAACTAGGAAGCAAAAATTCCGTTAAAACAAAGAAACTTTTGTGTTTTTTTTTTTTTTAATATGCAGAGCGTGGATGAATAGGAAACAACCTTAACCTAATGTTAAAATTTTAGAATAACACAAAGCAAAATAAACAAAATAAGATACATCAATCCTGAACAAAATTCAGCTCTGATACCAAATGATACGAACCTAGGTCGACTTGCTACTAAACCTGTATTATACTAGCCTGAATCGAAATTAAGTTGAGATTCTAATGGTCACTTTGACTCCTAATCAACTTGTGATTAGAAACCTTGATATATGATGAAGATGAAACAATAGCTGATAGATGTTTTATTGATAAGTCAAACTAAAACACTCGATCTCTATTCGATGTTTTAGGTGTTCAAAGAGAGCAAACAGAATTTTTTCTCACAATAATTTTTGAACAATAATATAAGCTCCTTCTCATTGAAAAATAAGCCTTTAAATAGACCAAAGTTACAAAACAAAAAAACCCAAATCAACTAAAGTAAATTTGGCCAACATGGATTAGGAAACAAAGGTGTGGTCGAATTTCCTAACCTATCCTAAACTAATTTGGATTAATTAATTCCTTTACAATCAAAATAATGAAATCTCAACTTCCCTAAATTAATTTTTCCAGCAAATAAATAAATAAAAATCAAAATAAAAGACTATTTCCTAAAACAAAAGTCAAAGTTTCAAAATAAGAAAATAGTTGACTAGTTTTACAACTAAACTATTTTTGTCCAATCACCAGCTAGTTTAGGCTCCAAATCAGCTCTGATATGCCATGTAGGATGTAAAATAGGAAGAATATTAGTTCCCATGCATTTACCTTGATTGGAATAAGAAAAACTTGCATGACTAATAAGAAAGACCAAAGTCAACGCCAAAATAGAGATTTTTAGCAAAAATGAAAGCTTGTGTGCAAATGAGATTAATGCCCAGCCTTGCTTCTGCCTTGGCATGATTTCATGGCCTTTTGGAGTGCTCAATCATGTTCATAAGTCAACAAATTCATTCTTGGCTGCCCAGAGTCCAAAGAAGCACCAAACTAGCTTGTCGGGTCCTTTTCTGCGTTCATAACTTGGATGCATAAGACGGGCTTTGGATATTTGGGTATTGTCATGCTCTCCTGGGATTTGATAACACCTTGAATGAAGTTAACCAAGCTGTCCCTAAATCTTTTAGCTTGTGCCCTTGTGATTGACCCCGTCTTCTCATCATCCTCTCTGATTATCCACCTATTTATGGGTAAAAAGTAGTGACAAAATGTAGCTTAGTACCCAAAGCTACATGCAGACTCCCTCAAAATGTGAATTGTAAGTCATGGGAGATAATAGACATGGGATCTCAATGCAAACTTACAATCTCTTACATATAAAGCTTGGTGAGCATACTTCATGACCATCATGGCCTAACTAAGTATAAGAAGCTTGAATAAGAAGTCCATGGTGATATGCTACCAGATAAATACTGGAAGATGCAATGGTTACACAAATCTTGAAGGTTTTTACCTATCTGCCTTCACCTTCTGACATATAAAGTGTGTATAGCATATAAAGTGTTATAGATTTTGGTGTTATCAGGATGTATAGTATATACAGAGCTATGAGCCTCATCAAGAATCTCCCTCTTAAGTCCTTTATCCTTGGGACTGCAAAGTCTAGTACCCATAACCAAAGCGCCATCATCTCTTACTTTGAAAGCTGTAGTCAAACCCTCAACAACTATGCCTTCCAACTTCATTAAAAAGGAATCATGAGGTTGAGCATCATGAATGTGATTAGTAAGTATAAGCTGAACATGAAAACTAGCTAAAAGAGCTCTCTATGGGTCCATCATCAATGTAACTTTTAACTTCTATAACTTAACCATTAAAGGAAGTTGCACTGTCACATATGCTAAAGAACTTGCAGCCTTTTTACTTAATTCATTGGACATTTTCTTATTAGGATGAATCAATGGTACAATCATAATCCTTATGTAGCTCATTCTATTTCCTTGTCTTAGGTTCTACTCCTTCTCTATAAACGGATACTTATAGCTCTTATAGTCAGTGTAAACCTGACACATAGCTCCAGACAAGTAATGTCTCTAATTCATTAGCAGGATAGTTTAACTCAGGCTTCTTTAATTGCATAGAAGCATAAGACATTACCCTTTTATGTAGCATCAATACACATCCTAAGCCCTGGTGAAAAGTATCGCTATAAACCTTAAACCCTTTATTGGCTTCTAGTAAAGTCAAAACAGGTGTTGAAGTCAATTTGTTCTTCAAGTCTTAGAAACACTTCTCACATCTGGTCAAATAGTGAAGTGGTCGTATTACGTTAAAGAACCCCTCAATGAATTTGCAGTAATACCTCACTAAACTTAGGAGACTCCACACCTCGGTCACTGTTGTAGGTTGCTTCCAATTCAACACCATTTCTATCATCTGAGGATTCAAAAAAATGCCATCAGTAGAAACAACCTCAAAGTCTGCAACACTAACCTCATTTGCGCTGCATGCTCCTCCTTACTTTAAGAATACACCAAGATGTGGTGAATAAAAGCTATGATGAATCAATCCAAGAATGGATGAAAAACCCTGTTCATAGGATCCATGAAGGTTGCTGGAGTATTGATTAAACCAAAAGACACCATTAAAACTCATGGTGCCCATATCGAGTCTTGAAAGCGGTCTTAGAAATATCATATTCCTTAATCCTCAACTAGTGATATCCAGACCCAAAGTCAATCTTGAAAAATACCTTGGTGCCTTGTAGCCAATTAAATAAATCATCAATATGTGGTAAGGGATATCGATTCTGCACGGTAATCTTATTTAGCTATTTATAATCAATACACAACCGTATAGTGCCATCCTTATTTTTCATAAACAGAACTAGTGCACCCTAACGAGGCACACTTAGTCTCACAAACCTCTTATCCACTGACTACTGCAACTAAGTCTTCAACTCATTCAACTCCAGTAGGGCAATCTGGTATGGTGGTAGTGAGATAGGATAAGCATTACGAATAAGATCAATAGCAAAGTCTATCTCTCTCTCCAAAGGCACAAATGAGAAGTCCCACACTACTTGAATATCCTCAAGCCTCATCTCATTGGCTCAAGTATCAATGATGTGTGCCTAAAATCTTTTACACCCTTTTCAAAGTATGAGGTGCATCGCCCACAGCCTCCGCTTGAAAAAATGGTGAGGTGGCTGGTCTTAAGGTGGGTTTTCAGGTGGGATGGGTAGTGAGGAAAGATCATAATGGGCTGGGGGTCAATTTGGCTAGGATTGAGAGACAGGGAGAGAGAAATATTGTTTAAGTCAAAACTAATCTTGTTACTATACTTTGGACAATAACATTGACTTGTAATTGTTAATAATAAGTTATGTCAAAATATATTGAGTTACCAAATTTTGTTTTGATAAAGTGTAAATATATTTACTTAACTAGACATTTTGGATATTTTCTTCCAAAAAAAAAACTTGTTATTTTGAATTAAATATATAATGTTTTAGTGTGTACAAATTTCTTTTATACTTTCTAGCAAATCAACTCCTCTAGTACAAACAAGATAAATCAACAGACGACCTTGAAATGGTCAAACCTTATTCCAACTTGGATCGGGTATAATGCTAACCAGATAAAGCCAAAAAAAAAAAAAAAATAGCGCATCTGAAAAAAATTATGAGCATCTAGGTATTCATTATCAAAAGCGTACGTACGTTGAAAAAAATATATACTGTATGGGAAAACTGTTGATCCAAGTTTTCAATTTCAAATGAATTAGCTAATTAATCAATTGGTCACGATTAATAATATATATTCCATTTGGAAGAAGGTGATTGAACTAGAAAGCTTTTTGATCGAGTACGACTTAAAGTAATTAATCATATATGAACTAATGAACATGATCATGACCTAAAGGGTTTAAAAATGTCGACACCACGTACACAAACTCCTTTTATGTAAATCTTTTCTCCTGAAGATACATCACACACGACCTTTTATCCGCATAAATTCACCAAGGTCGACCAAGATCAATGAATGAAGAAATATTGCATCTACACGTTTTGATTTTATCAATCCAACATCTATCTAGATTGGGGATTTTTTTTTTTTTTCCTAAGCACCTAGATTTAGGTTCAAAAATATTAATTTCTTAGTATTGGTCTTTGATGTGTTTTATTTTATTTTTTGGTAACCCCCTATCCTATCTTTTTCTACATGCTTTAAGTTGTAATTTTGCCTATTTTCGTGAATTAAATTTTTACTTGGTTCAATAAAACCATTGCCTCCACAAGAAAACTTTAATTGGGCCATAAACACCCTAATTTTTCTTCTCTACCTCACTTTTTTTCCTTGTCTCTCAAGCCTACAATGGCTGACAATAACATTGCTACAAGTATACAGCATGGCATGTAAAGGGGTCTTCATTATTGATTGGTTACAATCTTATGGGATATGTCATTAGCACCACCGCTTGTCCATTTAAGGATCAAGGTCGCGTTTTTTGGACATGGCAACATCACCTCCTCCTAAGTACCATCATTGGTTCTTTTTCTCCTACCTTGGTTAAAGCCTCTACTAAGTCCTTATGAGAAATATGGACAGAATTAGAAACCATGTATGCTAAACCCTCTTGAGACTGTATCATGGGCATTCATGAAACCTTGAGTAAACTCTCTAAGGACACCAAATATGTATCCGAATACATGTAGACATTTCTAAGACTTGCAGACTCTCTCATGCTTGCTAGCGAACCTCTTGATAAAAATGAATTTACATTCCATTTTTATAGTCTAGGTTCAGAATTTAACGTAATATCGGCTATCATAGTGCTCGGAACACCTCAATCGCCTTCTTGGAACTTCATGACAAGCTAGCCGATTATGAGGCCCTTTTAAAGCATGGTCATTCTTCCACCAATTCCTCCTTTCTAGTTACTACAAATTATGCAGTCAAGGGGGCAAATACTAGTGACAAGGTCTCATGCCATAAATGGTATAATCATCTTAGTCATCCTTCACTTAAAGTTTTAATCATGTTTGTAGTCATTTTAGTTCACTGAATTCATCTAAAGGCTTTATTTCTTGTAATTCATATCAATCTAATAAAATACAAGCTGCCTTTTTCTGTTTCCTCCTTTCTAAGCAATTCCCCTCTTGAACTAAGTTGCTCATGTGTAAAAGATTAATCGCTAATTTCTTTTGCTGATAATTTTAGATATGATGCAATTTTATTGACCACTTTTACCAAATATATCTAGTTTTACCCATTAAAGAAAAATATTGGCCGTTGCTATCATAGTTCTAAAATTTATGACCATTGTAGATAATATTTTCGATAATTTATAAAATCTCTCTATTTTGATAATGATGGAGAGTCTCTTAATTTAAAAGATTTTCTTTCTCAACATGGTACTTCTCATTTTCATATGCCTCCCCACTCACCTCAACATAATGGTACCTTAGAGCATATAAGCCTTCATATTGTCCAAATGAGCCTTACGTTACTGAGTCAAGCTAAACTGTCATTACATTTTGGACCTATGCTTTTGCAACTACCATGTATCTTATAAATAGACTATGCATACTGATACTTAAATTAAAATCCCCTTTTCATGTGTTATTTGGATCTTTCCTAATTATAAAAAATGAAGGGAATTTCTCATCTACACCCCCTGAGGTTTCTACTAATTTCAATTTAATCCTTCAAATTTTGAAAATTATAATTAGATTATTTTTAGGGGTTTGAATGAAATAATAGGGGAGGAAAATAATAACTATTTGAAACCTATGAGAGGTTAATGATATTTTTAAGCCAGAATGATCAAATTATATTAAGTCAAACCTTAGAGGAGATGGATGAAATTAATCCACAAATTAAAAGCACTTGGGTGTTTGTGTTACTCATGGCTTAAGCCATATGTCCAAACTTAATTAGAACCATGGTCTGTCCCTTATGTTTTCTTAGGATATTCAACCTCACAAAGTTTATGATCCATCACAAGTAGATATAGAGAATCTAAGGTTTTAAATGATTTGACAGAGTAAGACTTTTAAGAAGGTTAAAAAGTTGACTTTTTGTTAGATTTTAAATTTAATTTTGACTTTAGTGTCATCACATAAAGTGCAATGATACGAGATCAAAGATGTGTAGAATGCTGAAAGTGGAGCTATGGTTTAAGAATTATGGCTAAAATAGTGTAGTGGCATTTTCATAAATATGAAAACTTGAGACTTCTCTTAGAATTTCAACACAACTTAACAATTTTTGTATTTTTTGAAAAATTTCAAAATTCCTACTGGAACCTTTGAATTTAAGAGAAATTAACTCGAAAATTAGCCACTTTTCATACTTTCTCTACCTTCTTTTTCTCTCACAACCTCACACTTTCTCTTTCTAAGTTATTAATTTCAAACCTTTATAATTTGAGCTATAGACCTCTGCTTGCCTCATCATCGGTATCGTTCAAAGTTTGTGAAGCAAGGAACAAATTGATACCAAGATCTCGATAGTAGCCGAAGTTGGTCAAGATTTGGTCAAAAAGTTACAGTAGGATCCATTTTTCAATTACCAGAATCTGGTAAGTTTTGATGATGAAGGAGAATCCTTTTTACTAGTTTTTGATGTTATTTAAGCCTAAAAACCTCTTTATATTACCAGATGTTAAAATTTAGTTTTGAGGTCAAACTTTCCTTGATTTTACCGGTAACCCATTGATATTTTCGGCACCAGTAGAAGGTATATTTATGTCCTACATCTCTTGAGCTTTAAGGTATCTTTGTTTTGAAGCAATTAATTTGTTGTGGGATATTTTTAATAGCAATTATTGGTCAATATAAACTTCTAATGATGTATGGAAGAAAAATGCTTAAACTACTCCAAATGTGGTTATAGGCATGGTACCTATTCTTAGTGTTGATGCATATGCTCTTATTCATTGTGCTCTTATTAATGCATAATTAGGTCAAGATCCTATGCTTTAAGGGGATAGTTAGAAGTTTTAGCGCCCACACATGATTTTTTAAGGCCAACATGATGAGAATCCACCGGAACCCCGTACAACCGACTACCCGCTGAGGTGCGAATCCAATACATATGAAGACTGGGCCAATCACTAGAGCACAAGCCAAAAGATTTAAAGAAAGCCTAGCTGGATTCATACAGGGATTTATCAATTCTCAAAAGGGTTTATCCATATCCGAAGATACAAGACCCATTTTATGCATCCAAATGGTGGAGGCTGATACGGATCCGGATAGCCGTTTTAATACAATTATGGATGCTGGACAGCACAAAATCGTTTCAATACTTCTTGAATTCAATTGATATTATTAAAAGGTTATGGATCCAAGACAAGGCAAAATCAAAAGCATCCAAAATGGTGATTTGCACATGGCAGGACTTTTGGGCCAAAAATGTTGTATTTGCCGCTAACTTTACTATATTTTATTGATTTGGCATTTTCTCTTTGTTCCAATCAAGGGAAATGTATAGGAATCATAATTAATCTTATATGGTATCATACATGGCATATGGGAGCTGATTTGGAGCCTTTACAAGTTGAAAATTGGTAAAAGATAGCTTAGTGGTCAAACTAGTCAACTAGTTTCCTAATTTGAATTTGACTTTTTGTTTTAGAACATTAGTCTTTTATTTGGTTTTTATTTATTTATTTGCTGGAAAAATTAACTTAGGAAACTTATTATTTTGTTATTTCAGTTGTAAATTAATTAATTTCTAATTCAAAATAAAGGAATTAATTAATCCAAATTAGTTTAGGAAAGCATAAAAAATTAGGCCAAGCTTGTTTCCATACTCCTTTGGGTCGAATTTTACCTAGTTGTTTAGGGTTTATTGTTTTGTGACTTTAACCTATTTAAGAGCTTATTTTTCAATGAGAATACATCTTTAATATTATTCAGAAAATTATTTGTAAGAAAAGAATACTCTTTGTTCTATTTGACACCTAAAACACTATTAGAGAGTGAGTATTTTAGTTTGACTTATCAATAGGATTTCCATCACCTATTGCGGTGTCTTTAATATACCAAGATTTCTAGTCACAGGTTGATTAAAGGTTGAGGTGATCATAACAACTTGAACTTAAGTTTTTGATTCTGGGCTAATATAATATGGGTTTAGGTGCGACTCAACCTAGGTTCGTCTCGTTTGGTATCAAAGCCGAATTTTGTTCAGGTTTGATCCATCTTATTTGCTTTATTTTGTTTTGTGTTAATTTATAATTTTATCGTTAGGTTAAGATTGCATCTATTCTACACATTTAGCATATATGAAAAAAAAAAATCTCATTCTTAGTCAACTTAAGTTTTCCTTGTTTTACCGTATTTTTGTTTCCTAGTTTGTTGGTTGTTTTTCATTATAGTTCTTGTTAATTTGGTTTATTGTTGATTTTTCTTTACTGTTTTAATATTAATTAGTTGCATTCATATATTCAAAAAAAAAAAGGAAAAGAGGATTTGTGGCAACAAATTACAAATTCACAAAAAAAAAAAAAAAATCAAATTTGTATTTTGTGGTCTCGGGTTTGGGTTTTTGTTGTCATTGAAGTTGTGGGTTTTGTTTAGTTTGGTACTGCTGGAATTTTTTTTGGTATTATTCTATTTGTAATTAAAAAAAAAAAAAAAAGAGGCCGAGTTAAAAAATAAAAAAAAAAAAAACTACATAAAAGGCTGGTTTGTTGAATTTAGAGTTTGAAATTTGTTTGAGTTGGAAGATTTGAAATTGTGAAACCTGGAGTATCTGAAATTATCTATTGTTGCTAGTTATTTGAAATTTGAGTGCTAAATTTAATTGGATTAAAATTAGTTAAGGAACCGAGACAAAACTTAAATTACAAGAACAACAATCAACAACTATTCCCTATTTTGTTTGAATTGGTTCTTGCTCATTGTTTGAATCTCTTTTCTATATTTTTTTTCCTTGAATTATTGGTTTATTAATATTTTGGTCAACTTTTTATTCATTCCAAAAATTTGCTTGTGATTTACATTGTTTTTGCTAGAAAAAGCCAAAAAACTAGGTTTTATTAATTCACTCAGTATTGCTTGCTTTTTGCTAATGTTATGTTAATAAGTTTAAATTAAGGTACACTTGTGATCTAGTTGATGTTTAAGTGTGTTTTAATTAGAACTTTGAGATGATTCTTTGAGTGAAAAAAGGCAAGAGAATGTCAACTTAAAAGAGAGTAAAAGCCGAAACTAGTGTGCAAACATGAGTGTCGAGGCTTTGTTTGAGTGAAACACATGAGGGAGTGAATTTGGCAAGGACTTAATTTATTTTTGCAATATTTTTACTAACATGGCAGATTCAAGGATGAGGAGAGAAGATGGATCACTAAGGAATAACAAAGAAGAATTTGTGGGGTTCAAAAATGATTCAAGAGCAACGGGAATTGGAGGCAAACATATGGACATGATGGCGATCTTTGAACAACTCCAACGGATGAATGCTCATTTAGATCATCTAGATCAAAGATTGGACAAAGTAGAAAATTTTCAAGGTGGGCCGAATACAAGGTTTGATGCACATAATAGCCAGGGTCGAGGTCGAGGAGGCCGAGGGCGATGTAGAGAGGAAATCGGGGAAGTTAATTTTAGAGATAATCTTGAAGAAGAAATTGATGATATTTTTTTCACTCCAAGGAAGACCAACTCGTGGGAGACCACCAATGGAAGAGGATGATGATTTTGGAAATATTAAGGTTAACATACCACCTTTTATGGGAAAAAGTGATCCGGAGGCTTACCTAGAGTGGGAGGAGCGAATGGATATGATATTCGATTGTCATAACTATTCAGAAGCTTAGAAGGTAAAATTGGCAGCTTTGAAATTTGGTCATTATGCACTCCAATAGTGGACAAATTAGCAAAGTGCTCAAAGAAGAGTTGGAGATGAACCTATTACCACTTGGCGAAAAATGAAACGAGCCATGAGAAAGAGGTTTCTACCAAGTCATTACCATAGGTTGCTACATCAAAGACTCCAATCATTATCACATGGTAGTAGGACCGTGGAGGATTACTACAAGGAGATGGAGATGTTCATGATGAGATTGAGCATGAATGAAGATAGAGAAGCAACCATGGCACGGTTTCTAGGTGGGTTGAATCGAGAGGTAGCCAACAATTGGAATTACAACAATATATGGAATTGGAAAAGATGTTGCATGTGGCTATGAAACTTGAGAATCAATTCAAGAGGAGGGGTACAAGCTCATGGTTTGGAGTTGATTCAAGCAGCGAGAGGACAAATCCAAGTGCTTAGAAAAGCAACTGATACGAACGTAGGACAACCTGCTCCTAAACCCCGTATTATATTAGCCCGGATCTAATTATGTTCAAGTTCTAATGGTCTCCTTGACCCCTAACCAACCTGTGATTAGAAATCTTGATATATAATGAAGATGCCACAATAAGTGATGGAAGGCCTATTGATAAGTCAAATTAAAACACTCATCCACTAATGGTGGTTTAGGTGTTCAAAAGAACAAAGAGAATTCAATCTCACAAATAATTTTCTGTATAAATAATGTACTGATTATTATTGATAAAACAAGCCTTTTAATAGGCTGGAAAAGTCACACAATAAACCCTAGAAGACATAAGGAAAACCAGCCATACAATAATCTTTCCTAAAGTGGCCAAATTTTCTACTTTCCTAAATCTAAATTCTAATTAATTAATTCCTTTATTTTGGATTAGAAAATAATTCATTTACAATGAAAATAATAAAATAATAACTTTCCTAAACTTATTTTTCCAGCAAATAAATAAATAAAAACCAAAACGTAATGGTAATTTCCTAAAACAAAAAGTAGAATCAAATTAGGAAACTAAAATACTAACTTTTTGACTAAGTTGACTTTGACCATTCTTTGACCAATTTGAGCTCCAAATGAACTTCAATATGTTTTGTAGGATGCCAAATAGGCTTACCATGAAGTTCCACATGTTGCCCATGCTTGGAAGAGAAAGAAAAAGCCAACCAGCAAAATACAGTAAAGCCAGCACAAAATACATTAAAAAACAAGCCAAATTTGAAGCTGTCTGTACAACCCCTTTTTAAATTCCTTTGAAGCTGCCTTGACTTGATTCCATATCCTCTTAGACATATGTATTGAATCCATTAAGAGTTGGAACCATTTCATGCTGCCCGTTGTCCATATTTGCACAAAAACTGCTACCCGGGTCCGTATCGGCTTCCACCACTTGGATGCTTAGAATAGGCTTTGTATCTTCTAGTATGGACAAGCTCTGTTGAGAATTAATTACCCCCTATATAAATGCACCCAGGTTGTCCTTAAATCTCTTAATTTTAGCTCTTGTGATTGGCCTAGTCTTCATCCGTGTCGGGTCATCGATTGAGCGGGCTCGGGCGGAATCACATCAGCAACCCTACATATGACATCAAGCCAAAACTGAAATATGGTGATGAGAGCACTAATCAGTCAAAAAGAGAAGCAAAAGCCAAATCTGTCCAAGCCCTAAAGATTGAAGGTAAAACTGATCCTAAATCTTCTAGAACTCATGACATTGTGTGTTTTAAATGCCAGGGATGAGGACACATTGCTAGTT
The DNA here is from genome assembly GCF_031755915.1 of Ziziphus jujuba. Classification (NCBI taxonomy): domain Eukaryota; kingdom Viridiplantae; phylum Streptophyta; class Magnoliopsida; order Rosales; family Rhamnaceae; genus Ziziphus; species Ziziphus jujuba. Next base: position 22,394,117 of record NC_083379.1, read on the forward strand.
AATGTTTGAATAGGAGGATCATGGTGCTAAAATGTAATGGAGACTTGGAATCCAAAAGTGAAGAAAGTGAGGCTGATATCAAATTTGAAGAAGAAGAAGATATTGGAGGTAAGGAACATGGGGAATCCAGAACACTCAAGGCTTCAAGGGCTGAATTGAGTTTGGTGGCAAGAAGGGTTCTAACCATGTATAAAGATGAGGACCAAATTCAAAGAGAGAACATCTTCCACACTCGATGTGAAATTCAAGGTAACATATGTAGTATGATAGTTGATAATGGAAGTTGTGCTAATGTAATTAGTAATGTGGTAGTTGATAAATTAGGTTTAACAACTATTGAACATCCCAAACCATATAGATTATAATGGCTTAATGATAATGGTGAAATGAAAGTAAACAAACAAGCCAACGTAAAATTCAGCATTGATAAATATGTGGATGTTGTTTTTGGTGATGTTGTACCTATGCATGCCGGACATATTTTATTAGGTAGACCATGGCAATTTGATAAAGATATTGTACATTATGGTCAAGAGAATGCTATTGTTTTTTAGATTTAAAGGTAAAAAGGTCAAGCTGGAACATACAGGTTTAGGCACGAATCGATTTAGGTTCGTATCATTTGGTATTAGAGCCAAGATTTTGTTTTGACAATAGCTTAAGGTTGCATCTATCCTACATGTGCTACATATTAAATCAAAAAAATTCATTCATAGCAGAAACTAGGTTCTTTGTTTTACCGTAGTTTTTGCTTCCTAGTTTGTTAGTTGTTTTCATCTTTGTTCTTAGTAATTTAGTTTATTGTTGATTTTTCTTTGCTGTTTTGATCTTAATTATTTGCATTCATATATTCATAAAAAACTTTCACAAAAGGCTGGTTTATTGACAAGTTTGAGTTTGAATTTTTTAAGTTGGAAAATTTTGAAATAGAGCTATTCGGATCTGCTAGAAATTCTATATTGTTACTAGGTATTTGAATTTTGAGTGCTTAAATTGATTGGATTAAAATTGGTTAAAGGAATTGAAACAAGACTTAAATTGCAAGAACAACAACCAACAACATATTTGTTCAAATTGTTTCTTATTCATTGTTTGAATCTCTTTTCTAAATTTTATCCTTGAATTATTGGTTTATTAACATTATGGTCAGCTTTTAGTTCATTCCAAAAATTTGCTTTTGTTGATTTACCTTGTTTTTGCTTAGAAAGACCTGGACTAGGTTTTATCAATCAACTCAGTAATTCATTATTTTTGCTTGCTATTTTATTGATAAGTTTAAATTAAGATACACTTGTGATCAAGTTGCTGTTTAAGTGTGTTTTAATTAGAATGTTGAGTTAATTCTTTGAGGGGAAAAAGACAAGAGCATATGAGCTTAAAAGAGGGTTAAAAACTAAAACTAGTGTGCAAACACCAGTGTCGAAACCTTGTTTGAGTGAACCATGTGAGGTTGTGAATTTGGTGAGGATTTTTGTATTATTTTTATTAATATGGAAGATTCAAGGATAAGGAGAGGATATGAATCTTTAAGAATTAATGAAGAGGAATTCATGGCATTCAAAGGTGATTCAAAAGCAACGAGAAATGGAGGCGAACATACCGACATGATGGCAATCATGGAACAACTCCAACAGATGAATGCTCACTTTGATCACCTAGATCAAAGATTGGACAGAGTTGAGAACTTACAACGTGGACCGAATACAAGATTTGATCTACATAGAGGTCGAGGTTGAGGTTGAGGACAACCTAAAGAGGAATTTGAGGAAGTTAATTTTGAAGATAACTTTGAAGAAGAAATTCACGATATTTTTGCACTTCAAGGGAGACCCATCCGTGCGAGATGAGCAAGGAATGAGGATGATGATCTTGGAAATATTAAGGTCAACATACCATCTTTTATGGGAAAAACTGATCTGGAGGGGTACTTAGAGTGGGAGGACCATATGGAGATGATCTTTAATTGTCACAATTATTTGGAGGCTAAGAAGGCAAAATTGGCAGCTTTGGAGTTTGACCATTATGCATTCCAATGGTGGACAAATGAGCAAAGTACCCGAAGAAAAGTAGATGATGAATTGATTACTGCTTGGCGACAAATGAAGGGACCCATGAAGAAGCGATTTGTACCGACTCATTACCCTAGGTTGCTACATCAAACGTTACAATCTTTATCTCAAGGAAATAGGACTGTGAAAGATTACTACAAGGAAATGGAGATGCTCATGATGAGATTGAGCATGAATGAAGATAAAGAAGCAACCATGGCACGGTTTCTAGGTGGGTTGAATTGAGAGATAACCAATCAATTGGAATTACAACAATATATGGAATTGGCATAGATGTTGCATGTGTCTATCAAACTTAAGAATCAAATCAAAAGGAGGGGTACAAATTCAAGGTTTGGAGGTGTACAGTGGGAGGATAAATCCAAGTGATGATAGCACCAATCGGCCAAAAAAGGAAGCCAATGAAGGTAAAACTAATTCTAAACATTCTAGAACTTGTGACAGTGTGTGTTTTTAGTGCCAAAGATGAGGACACATTGCTACTCAATGCCTAAATAGCAGAATCATGATGCTGAAAGATAATAGTGAATTAGAATCCGAAAGTAAAGGAAGTGAGGGTGAAATTGAGCAAGAAAAGAAAGAATTGAAGATGAAGTAGAGACCCTAAATGCTTCCAATGCCAAATTGAGCTTAGTGACTAGGAGAGTCTTAACTGTGTACAAAGATGAGGATCAAATTCAAAGAGAGAACATCTTCCACACTCATTTTGAAATTCAAGGTAAGGTTTGTAGTATGATAATTGATAGTAGGAGTTGTGCAAATATAATTAGTAATGTTGTGGTTGAAAAATTAGGCTTAGTAACAATTAAACATCCCGAACCATATAGATTAAAATAGCTTAATGATAGTGGTGAAATGAAAATAAATAAACAAGTCAAAGTAAAATTTAGCATTAATAAATATATGGATGTTGTTTTGTGTGATGTTGTGCTTATGCATACTAGACATATTTATAAGGTAAACCATGGTAATTTGATAAAGATACTATACATTATGGTCGAGAGAAAGCTATTATTTTTAGATTTAAAGGTAAAAAGGTCAAGATGGAACCATTGACTCTCAATAAGGTATTTATAGGCCAACTTCAAATACAACAAAGAATGGAGGCCGGAAAGCTCAAAGAAAGAACTAATGTGGCACCCACAACTCCAACTCCTATCCAATGGGACAAGAACGAACAAGACCAACCAGGTAAGTGTCCTAAACTCAAACTTGAGGGGAAAGAAAGAGAGAAAGCCGAGAGGGTGAAAAAGGATGAAGAAGCCGAGAATGGAAAAAAATTGAAAAAAGCCAAGAATGAGAGGAAATGTGAGATGGCTGAGAGAGAGAAAGAAAAAGATAGGAAAGAGAAGAAAAAAATTTTCTATCTTAGTTTTGGGGATGTTAATAAGGCAATTTTGAATAAAAAACCATTGCTTGTCATGATTTATAAAGATATATATTTAAATGATCAAGCTAATCCCGAAGAACTTGAATTGCCAAATTCTATCTCTTCTCTTTTACAGGATTTTGATGATGTCTTTCCAGAGGATATTCCTAATGGCTTTACCACCTATCCGATGGATAGAACATCAAATTGATTTTGTACTGGGAGCTGCAATTCCTAATAGGCATGCATATAGGGGTAATCACGAAAAGACAAAGGAGCTACAAAAGCAGGTAAGTGAGCTACTTGACAAAGGTTATATTCATGAGAGCATGAGTCCATCTGTTATTCCTGTTTTGTTAATACCTAAGAAAGATAATATGTTAGATGAATTTCATGGTGCATCCATGTTTACTAAAATTGATCTTAAGAGTAGGTATCATCAAATTAGGATGAAAGAGGGTGATAAATGGAAAACTGCATTTAAAACTAAATATGGTTTGTATGAGTGGTTGGTAATGCATTTTGGTTTAACTAATGCACTTAGTATTTTCATGAGATTAATGAACCATGTTATGCAACCATTTATTGGAAAATTTGTGATTTTTTATTTTGATGATATTCTTGTAAATAATAATCATTTACATGAGCATGTAGAACATTTTAGGTTAGTTTTAAGAGTATCTAGGAAGGAAAGGTAATTTGCTAACATAAAAAAGTGTGATTTTTGTAAAGATGATTGTTTTCTTAGGATTTGTTGTAAGTGTTATAAGAATTAAAGTTGATCAATTTAAGGTGCAAGCAATCCAAGAAGGGCCGAAACCCACTTCCATTACCAAGTGAGGAGCTTTCATGGTTTGGCTAGTTTGTACCGAAGATTTATCCAGGATTTTAGCACCATCTCAGTACCTTTAACCGAAGTTGTCAAGAAAAATGTTGGCTTCAAATGGGGGGAAGCACAAGAAAAATCTTTTAATTTGTTGAAAGAAAAATTAACTAATGCACCTTTACTAGTTTTGCATAATTTTGATAAAAGTTTTGAAATTGAATGTGATGCTTCGGGTGTAGGTATTGAGTTGTTTTGATGCAAGAAGGAAGACCCATAGCATACTTTAGTGAGAAGCTAAATGGAGCGGCATTGAAGTAGGACCTATAACAAAGAGATGTATGCTTTGGTGAGTGCTTTAGAGAAATGGCAACATTACTTAATGCCGAAGGAGTTTGTGATTCATACGGATCATGAATCTTTAAAGCACATTAAAGGTCAAGAGAAACTCAACTGAAAGCATGCTAAGTGGATTGAATTCATTGAAACTTTTCTTTACATCATCCGCTATAAGAAAGGTAAAGAAAATGTGGTCGCCGATGCACTATCCAAAATGTATGTACTATTTTCTACCTCAAATGCTAGATTGCTTGGATTTGAACAATTGAAAGAACTTTATGGATGCTAGATTGCTTGGATTTAAACAATTGAAAGAACTTTATGAGCATGATACTGACTTTGGTAAAATATTTAGGAGTTGTACAAAACATAGATTTAATAAATTTTACATCTTTGAAGGATATTTGTTTTGAGAAAACCAACTTTGTGTGTCTAATTATAGCATTCGAGAATTGTTAGTGAGGGAAAGTAATGGTGGTGGTTTAATGGGTCATTTTGGTGTTTTAAAAACTTTATCCTTGCTGCAAGAATATTCTATTGGCCTAACATGAGGAGAGATGTGGGGAGAATATGTGAAAGATGCTTGAAATGCTAAAAAGCCAAGTCTAAATTGAAATCGCATCGTTTGTATCATCCTTTACCGATTTCAACCTTTCCTTGGATGGATTTGTTTATGGATTTTGTTCTTGATTTACCTAAGTCTAGAATAGGTAAGGATTCTATTTTTGTCCTTGTGAATAGATTTTCTAAAATGGCACATTTTATTGCATGTAATAAAACTGATGATGCATCTAATGTTGCTAACTTATTCTTTAAGGAAATTGTGAGATTGTATGGAATGCCTAGAACTATTGTTTTGAATATGGATACCAAGTTCGTAAGTCATTTTCGGAAAATTTTGTAGGCTAAGTTAGGAAATACACTTTATTTTCAACTACTTGTCATCTACAAACTGATGGACAAACTGAAGTAATAAATAGGACTTTGTCTGCATTGTTAAAGGCTTTAATGAGTAGGAATTTAAGAACATGGGAAGAATGTTTGCACATGTTGAATTTGATTATAATTGATCTTTGCATTCAACTACTAAATATACTCCATTTGAGATTGTTTATAGTTTTAATCCTTTAACTCTATTAGATTTAACAATTTTACCTTTTAGTGAACATCCTAATTTAGATGGAAAGCAAAAAGCTGATTTTGTGAAGCAGATTCTTGAAAAGACAAAGGCAAATATTGAGAGGAGGACCAAGCAATATGCAAGGAATTCTAACCAAGGCCGAATAAAGGTTGTTTTTTACCTGGAGATTAAGTTTGGTTGCATTTAAGAAAGGAGAGGTTTCCCGAGTAAAGAAAGTCCAAGCTTATGCTGCATGGAGATGGACCTTTTTAAGTTTTGGAGCGAATTAATAAGAATGCTTATAAACTTGTTCAAACATTAATGAGAATTCTAAAAAAATTTTCAAACATTAATGGCTTGAAATAATCTCTAATAAAATGGGGTTGTGATGGAGCTTCACTAACAACATTCTTTGCCATAGCTGTTTCCTCTTACAAATTCAGCTCTTGTTCTCAAATTCTTTTCTCTTTTATACATTTATGCAAAGCATGTTCAAGCTCGACATTGAAAGGTTCAGTTTCTAGATTTTGACTCATTCACATTCACCTACAAATGTAAAAAACAAAAACTAAACAAAGAACCAAAAAACAAAAAACCAAAGGCACACAATCCAAATATAAGAGGAACAAAAAGAAAAATGGTCCTAAATTTAAATCAAATGGCTTAAATTTAACATCGGCTAGAATAGACTTTCAAAAACCAAAAGTTAATTGAATCCCCAGTATGGCACTAAAAACTTGAATTGAATTGATTATCACAATCTAAAAGAACTTGTAAAATATCGTTAAACCCTTTGGCAAAACAACTAAAATTTGGTTATGATCGTGATAAATCTCACAATTACATGGATTGTTCAAGTAATTAAGTGTATATAAGTACGAGATCGTTCTCACATAGATTTATTGTTTAAAAAGTAATTTTCTTATATTTAACCAAATACTAAACATTTTCGCGGGTTAACTTTAGCTAAGAAATTGATAACAAAGCAATTAAAATCAACAATGAGCTAAATTAATAACTAGAAAATATGAAAAATATAAAACTAACACCACACAAATTTTAATTGAATTTTATGAATTAAAGTTTTTGGACCATGATGTTACTTGGGCTCAATACATGATTTCTTAATTTGGTAATTAATGACTAATTTTATATCCAACTATTAACAAAGGGTTTCTAAATTGATTCATTCTCTCTCTCAAGTTAAGCAAAATATATGGAAAATTTATTCAAATTAGAATTTATTCCTAATTATACCAATTAACCATGAGATTAATTTCCGTTCCAATTACCCAAGTCAAATTTGTTATAAAAACTCAAATCTAAAGTTGCCCAAGACCTAAGTAGGCTTTGTCAAGCTTATAACAACTCTTAGACTGTAATTTCATCCTCTCACTCTATGAAATTATGCTTACCCAAGCACCAATTCTTCAATTTAGACAACAGCTAATTAATTTCTCAATATAAAAAAGGCATGTTCTTCAATTAGACCAAAGAGAATGCAAAAAATCAAATTGAAATTATATCATTAAATAATCAAATCAATCTATTATATGCATAAACCAAGACCTATCAATGCCCTAGATCAAAGACTTAATCTCTCATAGAAACAAAAGCAATAAAATAAAACAAAAATAAAATTCCATAGATTCAATCATTATCTCAACATACAAAAATTATATCACAAAATATAAAGAAATTAAAAGTAGAGGATAAGAGATTAAGATATTCTCAATAGGTGGTGGCTCCTCCAAGCAAGCCCAAAACCTTAGAATCTTCAAGAACTCTAGATCATAACGCTTCTCTCTCTAAGAAAGCATATTTCTTACTCTAAATTCTACCAATCTCTACACAACTGTAGATGCCTCTCTTTGATCTTGCCTCTTTAGAAAAATATCTAAAAAGCTATTTGTCAAGAGTCTCTCTAATCTTTATCTTATATAGTTAAATCTCCACCTTTAATTTAGATCACAAAACTATCTCTAAATTTAGTCACGTGCAATCACATAACACTTTAATGACCTAACCTTAACTAACCAAAGTCAACATTTAGATTCCAAGAAAGCTCCTCACGTGTAAACTCAAGGATATTTCATTTAGGCATGCATTAGAAAAGGTAAGCATACCATGCACTTTTCTTTCCTCAATCAAAGTTGGCATGTGCAATCTATAAAGAAGGTGTTCATGCTAAACTTGCTGAACTTTCCACTTAATTGCTCCATATTTGGCATATTTACCTCTCCACACTACTGAAAAAATCAATTTCAGTGACCACCCTTTTGGTTGCTAAAAATTGTCTTTTTGGTCCCTAAAGTAAATTAGCAACCAAAAAACAGTGGTCACTGGTTGGTCACCTAAACATTGTAACAAATTATTTTTAGTAACTAAAAGTTTTGGTCATTAAAAACTCTAAATTTTGGCAACCAATTTTTGAATTTTTAGGGACCAAGTTTTAGCCTCTAGAAGTAAGAAAAAATCACCATTTTCATCAAAATTTGGTATCCTAAAGTCATATCAGTGACCAACATTATAGTTATTAGCGATTATTAATGCTGTCACTGACAAGTAACATTTTGGAACCAAATACTTTGGTCACTAAAAACTACTAACAGTGACCAAGATGTTGGTCACTTATAGTCTTTACATATTTTGAAATATTGCTAATCACCAGTGTTCTAAAAGGCAGAAAAAGATGCCACCTAGGTATGCCTAGACATGATACTTTTAAATAACGTCTCGCATAGTAACAAGGCTTAGAAAAAAGTGGTCAACGCTGTGTTGACCACCTAATGCGCGCCTAGATGCTAAAAGGCCCAAGCTTTTTTGTTTAAAGTTTTTTTTTTCCTAAGATTTTTTTTTTTTTAAATGTTAAAAACAATTCATAAGAAATTTAAAAAAATATATATTGTTAAAAAATGGAAACATTTTTAAAATTAAGCTTTTTTTCTTAAACAAAAAAAATGAGAATGATGAATAAGAAAAAAAATAGTAATAAATTAGAAACTCTACTAGTAAGTGATGCACAATCATAGATTGCCAAAGGTTGTAATGATGATGAAAATGATGATGAGATAGAGAATGATATGTTACTACCTAAAAAAATTTCTAGAAATGCTCAAGTTGAAATTAAGGAGCCCGAGAAAATGATTTTGTATCGGATGACATGGAAGATGAGTTGAATGAAGATATAGATATTGAATTGGAATCCGATAAAGAATCAAACAAGAGGTAGATTATGACAATAGCTAAAAATACGTATTAATCCAGGAATGATTAGGTACTTGTAGGTTTATAATATATATATTTTGAAACTTGGAAAACATAAATTTTCATAAATTTATTATAATCAATTATATGCTAATTCATGTTTATTACATATACAAAAGTAATATATACTTATATATATTTTGACATTTAAAATATGGATTATTTTGTTTATTTAATAGCCTTATAATAATTAAAATAATAATATAATTGTGAAACACCTTTTCACGCCTAGACTTATAAGGCTTAAGGCTTGACATTGCCACCTTGCAACGCCTTACGCCTTTTAGAACACTGCTAATCACTGAACACTCCATTATTTACCAACCAATATGCATACACTTTCAGCAACCAAAAGTTGATCACTAAAAGCCAATTAATTTAGTTATTTATATTTTTTAAATTAAATTTATTAATTACTATTGGTGCAAAAATACATAATATATAAAAGCAAATTAAAAATTTTTTACAATACCAAAATTTCAAATATTATTTATAAAATAATAATGTCATTACATACATATAATAGCCATTGCACAATTAAAACAATGACAATATAAGAAAATAAAATATATAAAAAAATGCAGCTAAGAGTAACGACGATGCTGGTGGGCAATGGTGTAAGTGGGAGGTGAATGTTGCATTGAACTTGTCGTTGCATTAAACATGATCTTGGTCTTTTGAAACTTAAAATCTGAAAAATAGAATAACTAATATTAAGTGAAAACCAACCTACTATAACAATTTGCTAAAATAACTTTAAGATAAAATTCCAAGTGCAACTTAACCTATATGGAATTTTAAACCACCAAATGCCAAAAATGAATAGTTACTACCAACCATACACTACATTTGAACAAAAATCTTTAATGTAAGGATGAAATAAAAAAATGTAATTTTGATATGCCTTAGGAACAATGAAAACCAATCCAAAATGGGTCTATTTCTTTCTTACGATGCTTAGTCACGACTCACAAGACTATATGGTCCACTGGGCACATAAATAGCAACATAGCAAACAAGGTGAGCGTTCCACATCCTATTATCCAGTATTCAAAGAGCTCAAGATTAAGTGCACTAGTAATTTATTTTATTCTAAAAAAGTGATGGTAGACACATGGCAATAGGTAGAGAACAATAGTTTTATGAAAAGAAAAAAAAATTGTCATGGTTTAACAATGAGACCTCCTAAAAAGACAATGACCAGTTCCAATGCTAACGAGTTAAAAATGATTTTTATCCCTAGTTCATCCATCCTTTCAATGGTTCTTTATTCTCAATAACAATTCCAGCAATGGTTTTTGTAGGACATTTTTTATTCCTGATCAGATGATAAGGCTATAACAGCAATGAAAGGTATAGGCATAATTAGAAGAAAAGAGAAAGAAAATAAATAAATAAATGAAAGAAGAAAAGAGAATACAGTTAAGATTTACCACCACTCTACTTGTGGACATGAATAGTTCTTAGGTAGCTTCTCTTTTTTGATAAGTATCTCTGATACCTCTATCAAATTTGGATTTCTATCAGGTGCTGCCTTGTCTTTGACAATTGTGCCTGCTTAAACATGTGCTCTTTTGCTTCTGCGTCTCCATAGTTACTCTATTTTGAAGAAAGAAAAGCAAATATAGAAAACAGATATACCTTCAATTTATATGCTCAAAATAAACTTGTTTATGCATAAAGAATCTTACTAAAAAATCAAACAAAAAAAAAATCATGTAAAACACTTAAACATGTTGGAGATTACAAATTCTATAATAATCGCTAGTATACATATCTTTTTGTGGAAGGTTGAAACACACTCACTGGATTGTTCAATGCATAAAGATGCTTCCAAATGATTAATTAATTTCATTTTTCATCTTCATGTTATACAATGTTTCACATAAAGCATTTGAGTTGCATCTAGATTTATGAGTTGACAACTAAGTGTGTGTATCTTCTAATCTAGTTTAAATAAGAATTCACTAAACCTTATTGTGAGTGAAGAAGAAAAGGTCTTCATACGAGTCATAAGAACTTTGATTGCTATACATTTGTCTCATTCATTTATGCATAGAACAACTAAAGGAATAATACATTAGTACTTTCACAAAACAAATCAAAAAGTGGTCAGTACTTTCTCAAAGTATCAATAGGAATTGTACATTCACTTAGAATAAATAAAGAAAAAGGCAGCAATAGAAGCATATGGGCAATCCCCAAATGCATCTTTTTCCCTCCAACCAATGGAGAAAAAAATGCATATTTTTCTCCATAGTTAAATAAAGGACATTGCTTTACTAATTAAACATGGTTAGCTATGCCAAGGTAGAATAAGGTTTCAGCTGGATAATCAAATAAATTGAACCTCATGCACAAATGCACAAATAAAAATACCCACCCACAAAATGTAGCAAATAAAATTAGAGTTTCTAATCTGATATTATAAATTGACCATAAAAAGGGTGAAGTTTCTAGCATTTTCAATTTACCTAGGTGAGTTAAATAGGGAAATTTTCCGTATTTCCCAAACAGAATAGAACATAATCTATAAATAAGTAGTATAGTAATTGGGATTAAGCAAGCAATATAATGTTCCAATGGTCATAATATAGTTAATTCCTAAGTCTCTGGCTGTGTTACCAAAGGCTTCATGGACAATAATTCAAAAGGAATTGCACCTTCACGTGATCCAGGAGTTAGGATAGAAGTTGATAGCTTTACCAATGAAGCATGACCCACCTTTAGCAAATTATCTCTGGCTGGTGACTAATTTGCTTAGTTCTTCTAATTATATACATCCACATAAAACATCCATTAAAATTAAATTATTATGGTTATTAAGGGTGAGCAATGTAAGTGATATTAGCACTTTATAAATAAATGACAAGAATAAGCAGCTGCATGATGCATAATGTGATTACCTCTGCCAAATCTTCAGAATATATAAATACATCTCCACGGCCTCTGCCAAAATCTTCAATAGCATCTGCTCTCTCTGAGTAACTGCATATAACGAGTTCAATTTTATGTCTGTTGTATGTATAATTTATGCACAAAACTATTAGCTTTAATAATTAAGAGAAAGTTATTGTACTATAAAAGAGAAACAAAATTAAAAAGAATGATACCAGACAGCATCCAATTCAAACAAGCAGAATTTAATCAAGTGATAGCAAATCATGTTGTTCCATCTTTCATAAACCAACTTAATATGTGTGGCTAAAGGCTTATCACTGTAAAGTTGAATTTTCTTGGAAAGTGGATGAGCAGCCAGAGATATTAAGAAGAAGAGTAACTGCTAATTATATACATCTACAATTCATATCTATTTACTAACCTGTGCCATATAAAAGATGTTAAATTTGATGAGACAACCATAGATAGCATATAAACCAATAAACCCAACCAGATCCTAATGCATGAAGAACTCAAAGAACAAGATGAAATACGTACCTTAGGAGAAAATCATTATTAAAAAAAAAAAAAAAAAAAAAAGCAAACAAACAAGCTAGATCATTAATATATGGAAAGGTCATTAAAGACTAATATATGGACGTCACCATTTAAAACCAAATCATGCTACAAGTGAAAACAATCTAAGAGATCCAATAAACTGTAGAGCCTTGTTAAAATAAAGAGCAATAGTGAACAATAAGCAACTCTGCATCATAAATTATTTGGATCTAGTGATAAGTTGTCTAGGCATAACCAAACTAAATGAAAGAAAAATAGAAAAATAATAAACAGTAGGAAATGTACAGACATATTTATCACCTCTTTATTTTTAGTAAATCCTTAATATGTGTATGTACCCTTTACTAGTATAGTATATATGCTATGATTAGTGGGAAGAAAAACTCCAAAGATATCTCTGACTGGTAACTAATTTGCTTAGTTTTTCTAATTATATAAATCGATAAAAAACATCCATTAACTGAAATTACTATGGTTACACACAAAACTATTAGCTTCAATAATTAAGCGGAAGTTATTGGAGTCAAATAGGGAAACAAAATTAAGCAGAATGATACCAGACAACATCAAATTCAAACATGCAGGATTTAATCAAGCTGTATTATATAACAATGAATATTACAGCAAATCATGTTTTCCCATACTTTTCATAAATCAACTTTATATGTATGATCAAAGGCCTATCACTATCAAGTCAAATTTTCTTGGAAAATTGAGGAGTAGCCAAGAATATAAAGAAGAATAGTAACTACTAATTAAATACATCTACAAACTCATATCTATTTACTAACTAGTACCATATGAAAGAGGTTAAATTTGATGAGACTCAATCATAGATAGCACATCAACCAATTAACCAAACCAGATCCTAATGAATAAAGAACTCAAAAATCAAGATGAAATATATACTTTAGGAGAAAATCATAAAAAATGAAAACTAAACCCGATCGCTAATATATGGAATATTCATTAAAAACAATTAACCTTGAAAGCTTCCTAAATGACATTTTACAAACAAATCATGCAATAATTGAAAACGATTTAAGAGATCTAATAAACTGTAACACATTGGTAAAATAAAGAGCTATAATGAGGGAAAGGCAACTCTGCATCATAAATGATTCAGACCCAGTGATTAGTTTTCTAAACATAACTAAAATAAATGAGAGAAAACTACAAAAATTACAAACAGTGCATCGAAGAAACAAATTACAAAGGTATGCACAAATGCATGATATAGGCAGAGAAAAGTACGAAATGTACAGAGATATTTATCACCTCTTTAGGTGTTATGGATTTAGCACCTCTTTAGGTGCTATGATATCTACGGATACATATAGGTGTTATGGATTTTATTTCTAAATAAATTTAAAAAGTTACGATTACTATAGAAGTGGATTGGAAAAAAAATACAATTAGCCAATCTAAAATTAATCATTTTTATTAAAAAAAGAGGGTAAAATTAATTAATATATGTAAAATTGCTAGTGTGTCGAGTTATGTTGGCTTAATTAGTCAATATTCACTTAGGAGAGATTATTGTAAATATAAAATTGTCAGTATATATCAACAAATAATTATAAATATAAAATTGTCAGTATATATCAACAAAATAATTAAGGATAAGATTTTATTTGATAATATTAGGAGCATTTTAAATTATTCTATCTATTTCTAAATTGTTTTTAATATATCAAACCAGTCAAGTTGATGTGCCAAGAAAAACTAGATATTGCTAAGTTGATTTCTACTTTTGGAGGCTTTGTCAATCATTGTAAGTTTTTTATTAAAAAAAATTTTAAAAGTCAATATTTTTCAAAAAACAAAAAACTTAATAAAATACAAGTAATTAATTAATAACTATAAATATCATTTTACACATTACTATTGAAGAATAATTTTAAAATTGACTTTACATTTATGCTCACTATCTTTAAAAGATGTCAATTTTTATACCACATAAGTAGCACTTCATATTCCCAATTGTAGATGCTCTAAATATAAAAAAATATATATTAAAAAAAAACACTATATATATATATATTTGAAAAATGTATGCACATATAGTATAATTTTATCAGTATTGCTACATATTTCAAAATGTTAACAAAAAAATATTTATCAAATGATATATTTTAATATAATAATATTATTAGTATATTTATATAACCTAAATATAAGTAATGATCCTTAAATATGTAAGTAAATTTAAAAAATAAACTAATTAAATATTGTCATATGCTAAATCATTTGGTGAACATTTTAATATCTCTAGTATTATTGATAATTTTTTTATAACCAAGTTAGGTATTTTTTTAAAACTCTTAGATTGTTTATTTGAAAAAGAAAATTTATAGATCCTTTTAAATTTTAATTTTTAAAAATAATAAATAGACTAATATAATTTTAATAACATATTAAAACAAAATTCTTTTTTTTTTTTTTTAAAAAAAATCTTGTCAAACTTCAATGAACTATATGCTTTTAAATATCAATAAATAATAGTTGTGGATAAATAAAATTTTGATATAAGTTTGCTTTCATAAAAATATACTAACTGTTATAAATACATATTGCAAAAAAATACATTATAAAACACATATACACACTAATATATATAGTTTTCCCATATATCATTAATTGTATAAAATGAGAATTTGCTGTCTGACATTACTTTGGAAGGGCCAGTTTTGTACCAGAGTAAATACTTTACCATACAACAAGTGTTTATAGTAAATCTATCCACTTTCATACAAAATTGACATTTCTGAAATAATATTTGACGTTAGCTTTTCACCATATGAAGTGAAATTAATCATATCCATAGCAAAATCACACATATATATATATATATATATATATAAATAATGATAAAAAGAAAACTAAATACGAATTAGAAAACTTTTGTCAACAATACGGTCTGTCTACAATAGCACCTTCTAGGAGAAACAAAATCAAAGACAAGTCTCATAAGAAACCTTTTAGAAAACCTTATTACAAAACCCATAAGTCTAATAAACTCAATCCTGATAAATTCTACAAATCAAATAAACGTAAAACAGATTCAAAACCTAATACTAAAATCAAATGCTTTAAATGTAATAAATTTGGTCATTTTGCTAATCAATGCAAAGTTAAGCAAACAATCAAACAATTAGAGATCTCAAAAGATCAAAAACAAAATTTAATCAATGTCTTAGGTATACATAACACAGATAGTGAACATAGTGACAATAATATTTACACTGAATCAAGTTCTGACGAATCAAGTATTCACACTGAATCCACTAGTGACACAAATAACCCTAAAATTACTTTAGGATGTTTAGATGCTTGTTGTCTAGATACCTGTTGTAATCAATCACTTAGTGTCTTAACTAATTCTACAGAAAATGAAGATATAGAATTACTTAGTAAATTAGAAAATCCTGATGAACGAATAGAATACATGAAAAAATATAAAAAGATAATAACTGATAATCACAAAGAAACAAATCAACATAATAAAAGTACTCAAAAAATCTGTTTAACAGAAGCCTTACAAACATTTAATAAATCCAAAAACAAAAATGCAACTGTTCAAGATTTATAAACAGAAATTAAAACAATCAAGTCTGAAATTAAAGAATTAAAAATGGAAAATCATTTAATCAAACATCGATTACAATTTATTCAAGATAACCCTCATAATCTTAGTCCTAATCAACCTGATGAACAGGAAGAAGGATCTTCCCGTGATAATTGTCTAGCTTCAATTCAAAAAATCAAACTTAGAAAATGGCACATCAAAATCACCATAATCATTAAAGATTTTCAATTAACAACAACTGCCCTTTTAGACTCAGGTGCAGATTTAAATTGTATTCATGAAAGTCTTATCCCTAATCAATATTATACCAAAACAAACGAAAAATTAAATTCAGCCAATGGTAGTAAAATGGATTGTATAAAATTTTCGTTTTAGTTTTATATATATATATATATATATTTTAAATATAATTTTAGTTTTTACTTTTTAACTAGGGGAACCATTCAAATTATTTATTCCAATTTTTTTGTTAAAAAATAAAATATATTATCAATAAATGAAGATTTTTTATATGTATAATTTTTTATTAAGTTTTTTTAAAATTAAGTTAAGCTTTTCCATTCCTTTAGTTTATATAATACTATTATAATTCTAACAAAAAAATTAAAAAAATCAATAGCAGACCCACTTAAGGCAACTTTTTTGACCATTCAAATTTTTTAACTTATTTATTATTTTATTCATGAAAGATTAATTGTGCTCCTCAATTTCTCTCTCTCTCTCATTAGCTTTTTCAATTGTTTTTTTTTTTTTTGGGCTACTTTTAAATACTTTTCATTTATCTACTTTATTTCATTTATAACTTTTCTTCAATTATAATGATTTAAAAGAACCACAACTATTTATTTATAAATATTTACTATTATAATACCTTATTTGATTATAATTTATATTTAATTACAATTATAATTTTGAACACAACTAATTAAAAACTAAAATTGATTGAATATTATAATATCTATTTATATTTTTTTTTCTAATTTTTCTACACTTTAATTTTTTTTTTACCTATTTATTATTTTAGCAGTTGTAAGGTTCAACCACCAATGTTTGGTCATTGTTAATATTTTTAGTGATCAAATTTAAATAGTCATTAGAGGGTTTTACCCTATGTTTTCTTTTTCAAATTTTCTATTATTTAAAATATTAGCAATCATCAAATTGGTCACTGATATGTAGTTTCAATGACCAACAACTACTAGTTGTTATAAATCAAATATTTATATTATTTAAGACTATCACTGGCCAAACTATTGGTCATTGATAACAACTATTAGCGACCAAATATTTTGATCAATGAAAGATCTTCTTCCTGCAAAAAAAAAAAGCGAAAATAGATCCCCGCCCTCGCCTTTAGTGACCAAATATTTATTGGTCATAAAAGATGATCATAAGTGACTAATTATTTAATGGCTAAAAGTGGTTGACCAAAGTTTTCCCTACATCAGCTACCAAATATTTAGCAACCAAAATTTGGCTGCTCATGGATTCTGTTAGTGACTAAAAAATTTTGATCACTAAAAATTTAATCGCTAATTCCCATTTTTCTTGTAGTCCCGTTTTAAGTGGGCACACCACCCCCTAGGTTCATTAAGATTTTATGGTCATGTCTCTAGCGTGCCTATCAAGAAATTACTCCAAATAAGCTCAAAACTTTCATATTTTGCAAATATTATTTAAAAAGCAAAATTGAAGCATTCCTACAAAAAAGAGAGCAAAATTCAACAAAAATATTAAAAGCTTAAGATATCAAACAAATAATTAAACTTAAATAACTAGATTTGTGAGTAAAAATGCTAACTAATCAATGGGCTTTTATATATGACATAAAAGCAAAAAGAAAAAAATACAAAACATACGTAAACTTTCTGTCTTGTCATGTGTTGAGAACAAGGTAGAAACAAAAATACATCTTAATCCACATATTCCATTGACGTCCACTGGTCCAATGAATTCATTGGTAGGAAGCTTGACAAAAAAAATCTTTGATAAAAAGAAATTTTGCATCTTCCTTCTAATTGCTTCAGAGGTATTTTTCGTTTTATTATTATTGGTATTGATACCATATCCATCTATAATATATCAAAACTATAAAAGCATTTTATAAATTTTTAAAATTTACCTGCTTGACCTTTGTTCCACTATTTTTTTTATTTATTTTTTTCATCTCCAGATCCTTCATTTATAAACCCCAAGCATTAAAACCAAACACCAGTTTCCTAGAAGATATATGTGGTAAAGTATGTTTTTTGCTATCGCATATTTATATATATTAGCCCTTTTGCTAATACATTTTATACACTTTCTTGTAGAATTCTTCTTTCATTTTTGGGTTTAGCTTTCCTACTCTCTATCTACAGTCTACTACTGTTTTACATTATGGAATCATGTTGTGAAAGTATTAAGCTACGTTCTCTGTTTTTCAGTATGCATGTGTGCAGGGTCAGCCATGGAATTCTGGAGCAATGAACAAAAACGATAATTTTTATTAAATGGAAAGGATTCAAATTACATGCTATAATACTTAAAACTTCTAAAAGTTCATTTAAAAATTACTTTCCTAATTAAACAAATACAATCAAGTTGTTCTGGTATTTTTTATTTTTTCATTTTAATATACACCATTGCCAATCTATTTATAGTTTTATTAAAGGCTAAAAAAAAAAAAAGATAATGATTATAATTTTTTTGTTGAAAAATTACAATATTATTTAAAGATATTAACTGTTAGTCAATTAAACAAACCTAGCTCCATCTTATTGTTATTTTTACTATGTAATTTAATATTTCAAAATTCTAAACTATTTTAAATATTTAAAAAAATAAAAAACACTTAAAATATTCAGAGCACCCTAACCAAAGGGGGCTTTGTGACATTGTATACCAAATCCATGATCAGGGCGGGTTATGCTTGTGTGCCATTGTCCTTATGACCCACAAGGAAAACTTTTACTAGATCCTCTTTCTTCAAGTGTTTTATGTGACATGGTTCAACCTCACTTCTGCAGAAAAATCTCATCCAAAAGAACGGCCTGTTACTTATTGTCAAAGGGTTTTTTTGAAAAATAAACACCGTACATATCAAAACTTGAAAAATGGCAAAATTTTTATGTTTTTTAAAAACTAGCCAACTTTTAACATATTCAGACCAAAATACCTTTCTTTTCTTTTTTTTCTTTTTTTTTCTCTACCAAAACTCTTTTTTTTCTTTCTTTCTGTTCTTTTATCGTTTGTTTTTTTTCCCTCTACTTTCCCTTTCAAAACACAGCTAGGGCTTTGCTTTTTACTTTCCCCATGGCTTTGCTTTCTATCTCGCTCTCAAAAATAAGAAACAAAAGATAAAAAGCCCTAGATCTATCAAGTAAGAAATAGAAAAACCTTCTCAAAAAGTTACAAACTGCATCGATGGCGAGGATAAATCAATTGCCTTGTGGCTTGGCTTCCATGGCTGAATTCTTCTCTCAGTCTGTCTTGCCTCCTCAGTGCTCTGTCTCTGTATCCAATCGTTTATTTGGTTTGAAAAGCCTTTATAAATAGGCGAAAGAGAGAAAAAGGCAGAACAAAATATTGGCAACGGTAATATTTGTTGAAACACCATCGGTGGCCCCATTTTGAAGGAGGTTGCGTCCGTGCCAGTGCTGCCGCAACCACCAAATCATTCTGCGATGGTTGTGTAAGTCTCTTTAGTTAACGAAATTATGAATTTTGTTTCTTTCAAATTGTTCAATTTCTGCAGTATCATGGGTTCTATGGGTTTTATGGGTTTTCTACAGAGGTTTGGAAGTGGGAATAGAAGGTTTGTCATTGTGTGTGTACTGGTTGATGTTGAATGCAAGTGATTCACATGATAGCTTAATTTTTAGACTGGATTGCTCTAGGAAGCTATCGCGTTGGTGTAGATTTACTAGGAAAGGTCCAAAAAGTCTTCCACACTCACCTATATATTACAACTAAAGTAGAGTTTCAACTTTCTACTTCCTACCTGGAGCTGCCCAGATATAGGTCAATGGATATTTGTTTATTATATATCCAGTAAAATTTCTTTATTATTTTATATGTTATCCAGTAAAATTTGTTTATTTTTTATTCATGGTTTCATGAATGTTAATGTCGGATAATGCATGATCTGTCTTAGGATTTAGCATAGAGAAAAGAGGAATAGTGAAAAGAAGAGGTGATCCTAGATGTCTACTGTTTAATGATTAACTATTCATAATCTACTAAAAGCTATGTATTTAATGGCTGATTATTTCTCTCTTTTGCCCTGGTTATTTGTTTAGTAGTATAAACATTGCGTATCTATTTTAATCTGCTAGTAATTTTGTGTCTTGAAATTTTGAAGGTCTTTATCGTTTGACTGTATTCATAATCTGCTTAAAGTTATGCATTTAACTTCTAATTATTTCTCTCTTTCTCCCTGGTCATGTGTTTACTAGCATAAACATTGCTCTGTTTTAATTGGCTAGCAATTTTGGTCTGGTATTTATGTATGTATGATAGTTCTGTATACATTATTAGACGTAGTTTGACCTTTAAAAGGTTTAAGCCTTTGATCTCTCTTTCTTTCCCTCTCCTACCTGCATACTGAAACTAAAACAAATGCATTTTTGTGGCATTTTGTAGTGGTGACTGTGGTATTTTTGTGCTCAAATGCATGGAGTTTTTACATACGGGATTACCCCATGAACTTTACACAAGACGACATAGTATTTTTTAGAAGGAAATATGCTCATGAGGCATATGATAAGGAACTAAGTATATAAGTTAGGTGGTGGATTGATGAACAATATAACATCTTCTTAACTGTTATGTTTTTGTAACTTAATTATTGTTTTCTTACTTCATCATATTCATAGCCTTTTGAATGTAAAGATAATGTGGGTTTTCATGTTCATTTTACAAAGAGGATGATGGATTTTGATGTAGATAACTAATTTACTTTCTTGAGAAGGAGACATTTTTTATTAGATTTCAATTTTGCACAATACCCTTAGGTGCACTTCGTTTATAGCAGCTGGAAATTTTTTCACTTGTCAGAAAAAATTTCCTCCAGCAGGAAAAATTTCCTCCTAAAGCAAATTGATTTTTCTGCTAGTCGGAAAGCCTGTTTCAATAGAAAAGTAAATTAATATTGAGGTAAAAAAATTGAAAATGAGAGTGGAAACAAAATATATTATAGACTCAATGATTAAAAACCGGATAGATTTAAAATCATTGACATTTAAAATTCTGTAAAATAATGTATTGACTTTTAAAGTCATTAACCAATTAAAAAAAAAGAAAGTATGATACATTTTGTTTTCTTTTTCAAAACAATTGAGACATTCCAAGCAATCTTTTGTAATTGGTTTCTTTTATGACCCAAATTTCTCCTTTTCATAGATTTCCCATAATGCCTCTTTTAATTTAGGATTACATTATTAAACTAAATTTTCTAAGTATGTACTACATCATTATCACAACTTAAAAAAGCATTACTATCGAGTAGAACACATATCCATAAGTATATGATAATTGTTGAAAGATATAAATTTAAAATGCATAACTATGATACACTAAATTAAAAATTCCTAATTCAAAGTATAAAACAATAGATTTGTACATCTCTGTCTATAATGTCCAACATTACCACATCGGCTACATTTACGTTCAATAACATCTTCATTTTGAGATGGTATGCATTGCATCCTTGGCCTACCGGCTCATCTACTCGTCCATCTCGGTGGAAGAACAATATATCAATTTTAGCTTTAGCAAATATTCAGTTCGGTCTATCTCAACAAAATTGAAAATTTCATCCTCTAACTATGATTTTGTGCATCATTTGTCGACGGAAACTATTATATTTTTACCATTTTGATACTCCCAATGACCATCATCATTTCGCATCAATGTTCCATCGTATAAAATCGCAATGATAATATTATTATATTTCATTTTACTACAAAATTTAATGAATAACATTAAATTAAATTAATAAATATATAAAAATATGAATAATATTAAACAAACATATTAACTAACTATATAAAAATATGAATAATACTAAACAAATATATTAACTATGTCAAAAAAATTGATTCTGTTTTTTTGTTCTGCCAAATAGAACATTTTCCTACTAGCGGAAAACTAATGGAAACTGATAAATTGGCAAAAAATAGCGGAAGTTTATTTTTTTCGTCAATTTTCCTCTACTCTGACTAGTTTTCACGATTTTTCAGTTCTACACAATTTTTTTTCCCATTTTTACAACATATGTCACATAATCATCTTTAAACTCAAATATAATAGCTTATAAACTAATTTATTATATATCCATATAAAAAAAAATCTTAAGAAATACAAAAGTAAGAAAATAAAAGAATGGGTGTTTATTTGTACAATTTCACATCATTTCGCACCAATGTTTCATCTAATAAGAAAAAAAAGAAAATTTTTACTTGAGTTTAGCTTCGAAAGTGAAAAAAATATTAAAAAAAAAAAAGTAAGAGCAGAAGAACGGGAGAATGTTTTTCTCAAAAGGAAAATAGATGTTTATTTGAGAAAGGAGAAAAAAGAAAGAGGAAGAAAAAAATTATTTTGTAATTTTCAATTTAATTAAGGGTATTTTTGTTCGTTAGATTTAAAAATAAAAAAATAAAAAATAAAAATTTTACTACTTTTCAAGTTTTGATTTGTACATGGATATTTGTTTGAAAAAAACTATTGTCAAATCCCCATTTAGGGAAACCAAACAGAATTATTGAACATACCAACTTGTATGGCCCAACTATGAATCAGAGTCTTACCTTAACTGCTGAATCATTGCATAAGACCTTGCAATTAAATATCTTTATTAATTTTCACTCTTTAATAATTATATGCTGCAGCTTTTCCTTTGCTTATTAATAATTACGGAAACACTTTGGCTTTCCTAATTTGCTTTTTCTTACCTATACTAAAAAGTTAAATAGACAAAAAGTGATTTTTTATTTCCTACCATGTTAGATTGATTTTGCTTCCATTGCTCTTACCAAAACCATGGATCAGAGTCTTTCCTTAACTGCTGAATCATTGCATAAGACCTTGCAATTAAAGATTTTTATTCATTTGTACTCTTTAATAATTATATGCTGCTGCTTTTCCTTTGATTATCAATAATTACGGAAACACTTTGCCTTTCCAAATTTGGTTTTTCTTACCTATACTAAAAGCTTAAATAAACAAAAAGTGATTTTTTATTTCCTACCATGCCAGATTGATTTTGCTTCCATTGCTCTTACCAAACCCTTGACCTAACTGCAATCATTTTAGAGCATCATTACCTTTCAAAGGCAATTGCAATATGGTTTTCTACACGATTTGGACAAGGACAGAATAATTTATCCGATGATAAAGTTGTAACAGGAAGAAATCAGCTTCACTCAGTACAACTTATGAGGCAAAAGGAAAAGACTTGGGATTGAATAGATAGATATCACAGCAAAAACAATACAATAATATATATATATATATATATATACAAGTGCCATGATATGAATCATAACCTAGAATTTATACTTTAATATTAGCATAAAGTTAGTATATGATACATATATACAAAATTTCTAATCTTCCATGTAACCAAACAATAAAAAATCGCTTCGAAGAACCCACAAAGTGAATGAATAATCTAACAAAGTATGTAAAATAGACAAAAACTCATAAAGCCAGTTCTTCCCATTTCCTAACATGTGCGCCTTTGGATTTCACTTGCCATAAAATATCTCCCTCTCCATCCACAAGCATTAATCCTGGCAGTGCAAGACAGACATCGAAAATTGGCTTTTAGAGCCAAAAATATAGCCCTCAATCATCACGCTCTAATCATCTTTCCAACTCACCTACCCTCCACGGTAGTATTGGACCAAGAGAGAGACATTGAAGAAGACAGAGACTGCTTAATATCTTCAAAAGTAGGGTGTGATCCGCGTCCAAAATTCTGTGAGAAGTCAGACCACCTATCCTTGGCTTGTATCTTTTGGAGCAAATACGCATTACCTTCACATTCAGATTCATAGAGCTCGCTTTTACCCTCCAAGACTTTCACAACCTGTCTAATGGTTGGTCTAGCATTTGGGTCAGGATATGCACATAATAGCCCCAAGTGCAATACTCTCTCAGCCTCTTCCACATTAACTTCACCTTTAGCCCTTAGTTTCTCATCAATGGCATTTACCAATCGCCCTTCAACCATTAGTTGCCAAACCCATTCAACCAAAGGTGGTTTGCCTTCCTCTATAGGTCGCCTCCCACACATGACTTCTAGTATCAATACCCCAAACCCAAACACATCGGTTTGAGCCGAGGCTCGGCCACTTCGAACCACTTCCGGGGCCAAATACCCCACGGTTCCAACCACTCTAGTGGTGCTAAGCAATTGGCCATGGCCATGCATCCGAGCTAATCCAAAATCCCCAAGCCTTCCATTCATTTCCTTGTCTAGTAATACATTGCTTGCCTTAATGTCCCTGTGTAGGACTTTGGCTTCCCATCCTTCATGTAAGTATAGGACTCCAGAAGAAACATCCTTAAGAATTCTAATTCTTTCTTCAAAGCCCAACATCTTGCTTTCATCACAATCAAAAACCCTCTTATCCAAACTCCCATTTTCCATATAATCATAGACCAACATGAAGCTTCCCTTCTCTCTTTTACACCAACCCCTGAACCCCACCAAGTTTCTGTGCTTCAATCTTCCTAGGCTTGAAATCTCAGCCAGAAATTCTCTCATTCCATCGTTTTCATGAGAAATGCGCTTCACCGCAATCTCTGCTCCTAAAGGTAAAACACCCTTGTAGACATTTCCATTTCCTCCAACACCAATCACATTTTCCTCTGAAAATCCTTTGGTTGCCCCCTCGATTTCTTGGTATGTGATTCTGTGTGGCCAATACTCGAGTTCCCATTCTTCCATTTCTGCTCTTTCCCTCGCTCTACGTCTTTGTCTTTTCATCAAACAGAAACAAAGCACAGCACAGAGAGCAATAGCTACAAAACCTCCCACTGTAATCCCTGCAATGAATCCCGTCGACCTGAGAAAAGAACCCTTTGGAAGAACAAAGGAAGACAAACCAGTAGTGATCAAACTTTCGCTTAAAGAAATGTTTGAATCGCTGAAGCTCCAAGCTAAAATCATGTGCCTTTCTACTAACGCCCCAGTTGAGCTTGTAAACCCAATATACATTTCATCTTCAAAAATATCGGACAGATTTAATGGAACACTCAACAAAGGATTACTTGGTCTTTTCATTCCCACACGCGCCATTGTAACGTTCATAAAAGAATCTGAATAGTCAATCCAAACTTGATAATTTTCTCCATTGTTAAGCTTCAATTTCTTGAGTGATTTATCATCAGCAGCACCACTTCTGTCGTCTTGCCAATACCCAGCGGAGTGGGCTACCGTAGACTTGAGGGAATTGAGATTGATCCCAACATGGTTGTCATCGATATCGTCAAATTCCTGATTCTTAAACACATCGAATTCGACACCGAAGACATGGTTATTTGGGTTCCCATCATTGGTTCGGTTCAAGAAACCCAGATTCTGAGACGAACTGACTCCGTCGATGCCGGTTTTGGATACAACAATGAAAACCAAGCCATGCCCAGGAAGAATGTTCCTATAAGGAGCCATGGAGAAGATGAAAGAGGTATAGAACGGGTAGACATAGGACGAATTCTGTTTCTTCGTGCGGATTTTGGACCTGTAAAGAGCACGACCAATGGAGAAAGTTGTGTCGTTTGTGAGTGTCAGAATGCGGGATTGAATTGTGGCGTTGCCGTAGAGAAGCAACGAGTCAGAGGAGTTGAAGCCATTGTAGACGAAATCCACTGCCAGAGCTGATGGGAAAGGTATGGTTGTGGAAAGCAGGATTAGCAGGATAAGGAAGACAGGCTTTGGGTGGGTTTTTTCCATTGTTGAGAAACCAGAGGAAAAGGAAGGAGAATCAGACCAAGAAGAAGATGATGATGAGGATGGTTTCCATGGAAAACAGGGTAAAGAAAGCAATTAATGAATGAAACAGGGGAAGCAGGACAAGTACGAAAGGAAAAAGAGGTGGGGTAGGGTGGCTGGCACTGGTGAGATGAAGGTGGTATCCAATTTTTTTTTTTTATTTTTTTTTTATTTTTATTTTTTTTTTAACGTTTTGTTATTTGGTCAAACTCAAAATGGGACCGTCAAGTGAATTGCTCTTTTACCATTTTAGCCCTCGTTTGTAAGGTTAACTACGAATATACTGTTTTACCTTGGAGTTTTTTGCGTGATTCTGTTTTTCTTTTTTTGATAAAATACGTCATTCTCTACTTGGGTAGTCAATAGGGAGTTTTATGTGATGTGTCAACACCGCTACCGGCATCATTATGCTTCTTCCAGGAAATATCAAATTATTAACTACTTGTAGTTTCACATCTTTTTCGTTTGTTTCTTTCCCCCTTAGTTTGTCAACTAAAAGGTATATTTAATCATGCATGCAATAGAAAAAGTGAAAATGAAACACCCCCCCCCCCCAAAAAAAAAAAAAAAAAAAAAAGGAGTAGGCAAGTTTAATTTCCTTTTAATTTGTTAAAGATTATGTTATGAATGTCACATTATATATTGTTGTATGCTTGATGGAAATTTTGAATTCATAATTTTTCATTAAAAGATTATATTTTCTATAAAAAAAAAAAAAAAAAACAATACTTTTGTCAATTAGAGTATATTAGGGCTGGTACACAATTAATTATTTCCAGAGACAGAAAATTAAAAGTAGAGACCAAAAAATGTTCTATGTATTATGTCTTGGTCGGACGAATTATGTCACCGATTGTAAGGGTGGGGCAGATGAACAAATTATTTGATACATTGTGCAACTTGCAAGCTTGGCAGTAATGGCATATTGGTTATTTTGGAAGAAACCAGACCTAAATTGAACATTGTGCATAGTTTATAAGGGTCAAGAAGTGGGAGGAGACTCTTTGACCTCGTTCTCTAACCTTCCAAAGTTTTTTTTTTTTTTTAATGATTTTTATGTAATTTTATTTTAGGGACTAAGCCGACATATAAAAGTAAACCATTGAACAATTTTAAGATAGAAGTTCGTGCTCTCGACTTATAATTTTATAAATCTTGATTGTATTTTGCTTTTATCATGTTAAAATAATTTTTACTCTAAAAGGAATAAAAGATATTTTTTAAATACGTAATTTTATGATGTCAATATGAAAAATATACAATTTTCACTCGGACAAATATTCTTCATGTACTTTTTGATTAAAAACTATGTACTCCAACAATATTGAAAATTTGCTTGTGCAATTAAGAAGTGAAACAATCACTGATCCATGGAGAGAGTCTAGTTATAATGTTTGCCTTTCTAGGCGTTGGATTTGAGTAATTCAACCAAAAAAAAAAAAAAAAAAAGACCAAACTAAAAACAAAACACAAAAAAGGAAAAACAAACCCGTAATTGAGTTTGACTCATCCATTCAAAGGTTAGAAAAGTCAAAATGGACATTTATGAGATTTCAGCTATGCATTTCAATAAAAGGACCCGTCCTTGCATTCGAATTAGCATAACGATCTAATACTAATGTTCACATAATCATTTACTATTGCATGGAGACGCTAATCTTTATTTCTTAATTTCTTTTATTTTTAAAAAAAGGGTTGGAAGAGTCAAAAACAGATATTTATGACATTTTCACTATCTTGGGGGGGGGGGTGTTTTGGGGACCTGTCCTTGCTTTTGAATTAGCTGTACGAAATTTGAATTATTCAACATCAATTTGTTTGCTCCGGTTACGGGCAGCTTCATTCTCTTCCCTAAACGATCAGACAAAATTGCAAAAACCAAAATTACTCGGAAAGCACTGTAATTATTAGCTAATAGACATAAAGAAACAATTTTTTGGGTAAATCATAAACAAATAAATTTAACCAAATGGAGTTGCTAAATGATGTATTTTTTTGCTATGATTCCAAATTGGAATTATCAAAAAATAAAATAAAAAGTGGTGGACTTTCCAATAACATGTGATATAGAATTCTAAATATATATATATATATATATATACGTGTATGGACGATTGGTTACTTTTAGAATCGTATTAGAGATGTTTGGTACAAAGTGCTCAGCTAGACGTCATTTAGTTCCTATTTTCTCTGTATAACTTTTACTTTTAAATTTCCTAACATAGTGAATGTCATTTCGTCCTTATAATTTAGTGCCAATGGTCATAATTGTTTATATATAAGGTTTTAGGCTTGAGTGACCATGATAGCTAAAAAAAATTAATAGGTTTCATTTGTTTTTAACACATATTATACATTAATTATAGGGTCAATGAATTATTTTAAACGGCTTTTTAGGAAACAATTATATAAGTGTCTAAAATTCAGTATTTGAATTGACAATATTGAAATGAAATTTTTATGTAATATTGTACATGGCAAAAATAAAGATATATGACCAAAGCAAATTTGTAAAAGACCACTTAAGGAAATTGTTATTAAAATATTATTATTATTGATTAAAGGGGAATATTACATGACATAAGAAAGATAAATTCCAAAATTTTCTTTTTGAAATGATATTTTTAATGAAGGCCAGCAATTCATATTGGTACGTAGCCTATCATAATCAGGGATAAATGTAATTTTTGATGTCATTTGAACTATTTACACATTAAGAATTGTCATTATTACTCAACGTTTTAGAAAAACACATCCATAATTGGTTCAGATAGGACATTCAGATATCACATGCCAACTATATTAACTTTTTTTTTAAGAAAAAAAAACAAAGGAAAGACTTTTTTTTTTTTATATTAAATATTTGACAACTATAATTGAGTACAGCTGGCAACTTTTAATTTTATATTTGAAACTGTATACTATTTATTTGATTAAACAAATATCTAGTAGGCGCTAAAGTTTTTATACAGAATATTATTATTTATCATAATTAATGATAACTATTATTATATATGTAGTAAATTTTAATTAGAGTATTAAATTTTATTATTTTTTATATTAAAATTTTAAAAATAAATTATTTAATAGTATTAATGTAAATTGTTCTATTTATATTTATTAGTAGTGACAAATAGTGTATATATATATATATAAAATTATTTATTTTCATTTTAATTTAATTTTTTTACAATGTATTTTGATTTTATGAAATTATAATATCCTTATTAGGTAATTATTTACACTCCGCGCCTGTTAGTTCCTTTTTATTTTTTTAAGGGTTAAGTAAATTGTTTGTGTCACCAACAACTTTATATATATATATATAATAATAAAAAAATAAACAAACATACCTCTTCTTTGAAAAAACTAGATCCAGTGACTTTAAAAAGTGAAAAATAAAATAGATAAAATTACCTCTTTCTTGAAAAAACTAGATAGATCAGTGTCCTAAAAAATGTCTAAACAAAAATTCGTGCTTAATGGTGTGAAAGATCTAGAACCATTTTAAATGACCGAAAATCAAACCCGCATGCAAAGCTAGACAAAACTCCACTCTGGTGTACGTTTTCAAAATCAGAATCTAGTCAACGACTTACTTTTCTTATAATGACAATTAAGGTAGACCAAAGTTGACATTGCCTATGCACTTGAGACACATATGTATGTTTTATCTTCAGA
This sequence comes from Ziziphus jujuba, assembly GCF_031755915.1. NCBI lineage: Eukaryota > Viridiplantae > Streptophyta > Magnoliopsida > Rosales > Rhamnaceae > Ziziphus > Ziziphus jujuba. The sequence continues at coordinate 22,423,812 of NC_083379.1, forward strand.
AAATCTGAAAAGGCAAATGTTGAGGAAGTTCCGTTCTTTGGATGAACATCTACGTGGACATTCAATGTATTAAATTTTTTTAATTTCATGGTATGACCATAAAAACAGCTTAAGAATATCACAACTACGATGATGACATACTTTTTCATGCATTCACACTTTAGATTGTCTTCTATCCTCCAGAAGCGTGATGCCGGCAAACATATCTTGCAGGAAAGTCTCACCCGTGTGTATTTTTTAGTGAAAAGTAAACACCTAAGCTAATCCTTTTATAAGGAGGAAAAAGTAAGGTCTATATTCTCATGATGCATGCAATAGTTGACCCACTTGTTTCCGTACGCAGATATGTAACGAATTTATAGAGAGAGAAGTGTTGATATAAGTCACATTTTAATTTATAAGTTTAAAATGAAAAATCTACTTGGAGCCTAGATATTGTCCACAGCCATATCTAGATGCCTTTCGTTATAAATTAAAAGTCACAGCCATATCTAGATACCTTTCACTATAAATTAAAAGTTAGTTTCATGAGATCAAATTTATATATATATATATATATAGTTAGTTTGAAGTAAATTTTACTTTACTTTATTTAATTAAATCAATAATTCATAACTATTAGATCACATAAAAAAATTAAAATTTAAAATTTAAAAAAAGTCAAATATGAATTTAGTAACATACTAAATGTTGAAAATGTAGTAATCTTGTCACCTTGTGCAAGCTAAAGTCTACTAAGGTTTGCACCATCTTTTTTTTTTTTCAAGAAATATTTTGTTGAATGTCTTAAAGCAATATTTATATATATGTTTTATGTTACTTTTAATGTTTTTTAATGCCTAAGTTTTGTTATATTTAGTTTAGAAATTGTCTTTCTGTTGGGTATTGTTTTTGTTTTGTAAAATGGCTATGTACTGGAAATTGTGTTTCCAACAATATAGGTCCATTGTGGAAGCTATCATATTTTGGGTTGTTTGAACTAGGTTACGATTTTTTGATATATTGTAATAGACATGTGAAAGAAAATATAGCAAAAAGAATGACGAAAAGGACTGGGAATCCCAAAATATGCATGTTGTAAGTTGGCATAACTGTTGAGATTTCCAACAGTTATGGACCATGGGTTTGAGATGAATTAGAGGCCTTACTTAATTCTTTTGGACTTAGTCTTCTCTAAATTTCATCCTTAATATTTCAACTTATCATATGTCAAAATTCAAGCAATTTGGATGAAGATATCTCAGCCTTCCATTAAGTCAAATTAGCATTACTCGATTTGGTGGAGACAATTTTTGAAGTTCAAAATCTCACCAACCTTTGCCACATTTGTGCACTCACATGTGAGCTGGTAGTTGAACGGTTATGTATCAGAATTTTGAATGAGAAATGTGTAATTTTTGAATTTTAAAGATTTTTATTTGGTTTCACACACATGACATGTGTGAGATGAGTTTTGTATCTATATATGCAACAAATAAATGAAAAGAAAAATCAATTATTGTGCTGTTTAGTTTGTGTGGCCTAATTTAGCATTGTCTCTTCTTCTTCATCTTATTCTTCTTCCTTTCTAACAAAAGTAGTAACAAACCTCAATATCACCATATCAAAAACAAAAACAAAAATTACGGAAACACCAAATCAAAAATTGAATTAAAGATTGTGTACAAGATTAACACTTTGTGTATAACACTTTTGACCAAGTGAATTCAAAACCACACCAAACTTCAACACTAAAATCCTATTTAGAAAAAATAAACTTTGTTAGGACTTAATGATTAATAAACTTAATTTTAAATCTTATTAGATCCAATAGTTGAAAAAGAAAAATCTTATTTAGTTCTCAAATTTTTTCGAGCTTAGAATATATATAAGCCCTGTTTGGTATATTTTTCACTTCTACTTTTACTTCAATAAAAATACTTCTTAAAAAATTTATTTTTTATTGGTTGTGATTAGACATGTTTCTAAAGGCCTATAGCACTTTATAAAAATTATCTAAACATTCGAGAAATAGCTTTTTGAATGTTAAACATTGTTTTTGGCTCATAAACATAGTAATTATCACATTAGGAAATCTTAATTTAATCAAAATTATATACATATCACATATTAGCCATCTCGATGTAAGGATATACTAATTTAATTAATATTATATATCTATATATATTTATATATAAGATTTTGATCTACTGAGAACCTAGTTCCTATATCTTACATGTGCTAAGGATTATCACTTACTCAATTACAATTTTAAATTTAATTTAATAGTTAAGGTGTCACATTTTTTTTACTTGTCACATCAACACATTCCTTCTCTATTTATGAACTAGATTCCGAACCTAACTTATATATATTATAGAATTGGAATCCGTCTCTTATCGGGAAATTCCTAAATTAGTTAAAAGCAGGATATTTTTATCCCAAATGCTTATCAATTTGTTGTATTATCAATTGTTATTTAAATTTAAAAATTTAAAATAAAAATGAAATGTAGCAACATTTGACATTTACGAAGTAAGAGCCATTAATTTAATAAAGTTAGGATTCCCCACTAGAAAATTCTTGTATAGAATTAATGTCTTGCGAAATAGTTTCCAACTTATCCTCCCAAACATGCTAATGTGGATACTAAAAAAAGAATCCACATGTTTTGGCCCACTTGCTTTTATGTAATAATCTTTTTTCTTAATATTGAAAGTCTATGGAAGCGTTCCCAATATATAGTTTTTTAACAAATGATCCTAACTATTAAATCTATCTAATTTAATATTATAAAATTTTCTCTTTAAAGTGCTTAAAATTCTTATACTTGTATCCAAACACTTATTTTAAGCAGAATATAAATTACATTTATTTGATATGCACAATTTAATTCTTCCAATCATGTTTCTCTCAACTCATTTATTTATTTTCCTATTTGCAAAACAAATCTGTGGATATTATCTTACTTTTAAACCTTTTTTTTTTTTTGTTTGTTTTTGTTTTTGTGATTCTCGAACCTTAAACGATATCAAGTTTAAACAGCTGATATGATATATATAATACTGTAATTATATATATATATATATATATATACATATATGTAACCAGACACTTTTAATTATCAACTTGATGAATGTAGAGTTAATTTTTTTTTTAAATAAAAATTAGTTGATACTTAATACTACATATTATGCTATCACCTGAACTAAGAAAAATTGGTTCTATGTATCTTTTTTTATTTTTTTTATTTTAGGTCTGGTTCCATCTATTTATACATAGTCTTTTTTTTTTTTAAACTATATATTTAGCCTCTGAAAGCGTAAATTTATGGCAATTTACTTGCAAAATTGGAGAGATTAGTTTCGTCAATATAGCTTCTAAAAATTAGAAAGAACAAACCTCACCTAATGATCATGTGGGAGTATGTTATTCTAACATAGAAAAATAAATAAATTAGGAAAGAGAAATGTGATTAAAAAAATAATTAACTTATGCATATCAAATAAATGTCATTTATGTTTTACTTAAAATAAAAGGTGTTTGGATATGATTATAAAAAATTTAAAGGCTTTAAAGAAAACAAATCTATATCATTAGATTAGACAAGTTTAAAAGTTAAAATGGTTTGTCATAAGTATTTGTTAAAAACCTTTATATAGAAAACCTCCCTAAAAGTCTATTATGGAAAATGAGCTTATTATGATAACCTATTAAATTTGATAAAATTATGTAGGTTTCATTTCTAGTAACCATATCACTATGACTTTCTACGTCCTGACCAATTTTACATATGTGCACACATATGATTCCTGCGTTATCTACCATTCTAACATTCTGAGGGTGCTTTAATTAAAAAGACGGTGAGGCACACAACCATATTAATAAGACTTTCAATCCAACCAAAAAAAAAAAAAAAAAGCCTCTATCATTGAGGGTTTGCCTGCCATCATTGTAGGAGGCTTTGATGCAAATATTTTTCAACATCTAGAAAAGTGCAAGTCAATTTTAATAGTCTTACACATTAAATATTTATGGGTACCAATTCCTTCCCGCAATGAAGAAGGAAGCAAAAAATTTAGAAAAAAGAAAAAATGGATTCAAGCACTTATTCGAAGGGCAGCAGAGTCAGCACAAAGATAGTTCATTACTTATAATTATTGGAACAGCAAAAAGCAGCAAGCGCTGCCTTAGGAGATAGGATCACTTAAATTACCTCACGGAAAATTAATAAGCAATGCAATAACAATGGAAATGGAAATAGAAGAGCACCATATATAGTATAATTTCAGTTCGATAATAGTTCATAATCTTCGCTAATAAGTAATTGTTTGCGATTGGCAGAAAAAAAACTAATACTCTTTTTCTATATGGGAACAAATAACACAATATGCTTGAGATAACAAAATATTTCCATTGCTAAGCAATAACATTACATATTATGACATGTCATACAAACACACAGCACTTGTCATACAAATACATAAGGCCGGTTCTGACGGCCCATCTTTAAGGTGTACAAGATGTTATGACCGCACAAGTTCCCACAATCATGAGACACCATAGCCATATAATATAATAAGTTATATATATGTGTGTTTTTTTTTTTTTTTTTTTTTTTTTTTTAAAGAGTTTTTTTAGAAGGAACCTATTTTTTACCAAAAGTAGAAGACACAAAATTTAGAGATAAAATGATTCAAAAAATATATAAATATTAAATTAATATATCTGTTTTTGGAAAAAAAAAATATAGCATACTAATTAAGAAGATTTTATTTATTTATTCTTAAATCCAAATCACAATGAATTAAGCATGGTTGAATATAATTAAAAGACAATATAATAATGCATAGTAAATATCACTATATACAAAACTAAAACTATATTTTTATCTTATTTTATGGAAAGTTATTGGCTAAAAAAAAAAAAGATATTAAATTCATATTTAACTAGCTTAAGATCAAAATTAATAACTTTTTGGGAAATTTTCTTTTACTAAAAGATATATAAAAAGAAAAAACTATTCATCTTCTTTGTAGCTATGTGACTTACGATTTTATTTATTTGCTTCTACTCTTCTCCATAAACAACACAATTATAAAAGCTTTTGCAAATGTGATTTTCTATCTTCATTTGACTATAAATTTGTTTTATTTTTAAGGTATTATCTTTGTATTTGTTTCCTTTTCCACTTATTTATTTTTTCTCCTTTCTTCTCAAAAAATAAAATGCGTCACAAAAAACAACTATCTAGATATAAAAAAGGAAAAACAAAAGAGTTTATGGTGAAGGAATATCTATCCAATCCGTCAGATCGCATATATCATGTAGATCTGATGATTATGAATTGTTGTCACCCATCATGTGCTGGGCGACTTCACCCACATTAATGGCCTATATATATATATATATAAACTTCTTGGAAGAAAGTTTAAACCTGTAATAATTTAGAGATCCTAGCGACAAAGAGTTCTTTTCACAATTCTAAAAAACCTCTGTACAATATCATTCTTTATATAATATCATTTAAATATATAAAAAATATAAAACAATTTTATATAATATTTTTAATATTTAAAATACAATTTATAGAGTCTTAATTAAGCCAAAAAATATTTTTTTTTTCACAAATCGCTTACCAATTAAACCATTCTACGAAAACTCTTCACAATGTTTTTAGATGAAACTGATAGTTATTGAAATTGACAAAATTTTCTTTTTAATTAGAACATTTTTGGCCAATGAAAATATGTATACGTTGGAGTGTTCAGTCTCAAAATTATGTATATTTTTAAAGTTACTGAAGACATTTAGTCGTATACTTTTGAATGCATTTGAGATGTTCAATCATATACTTTTAAATACATTTGTTATATTCATATCTAAAAATGTAGATACCATACTTCTAAATAAATTTAAAATTTTTAATCACATATTTCTGAGCACATTTGAAATGTCCAATATTATACTTCTGAATGTTACAAATATATTTAATTAGTAAATATCCTTAACGGTAATTTAAAATGGGATGTAAAAATATAATTTACAATGAAATTATATAAAATTTGTGTAGTAATGCAACTAGAACTTATCAAAGACAAAACAAAATGGGAAATATTCAGTTACATTCATGGACTTTCTTTGATCAGCAGTGACTTTTACACTAATATGAGATCTTATTTTTTGTCATTATCTCAATGCAACTTTCCCATAATATGTTTAGCTGGAAATGAAATAAAATAAATAAAAAGCCTTCATCAGTCAACACTTCAAGCATTTATGAAAAGCATCCATTTTGAGGGCCATTTTTTGTTGTCTGGTGACCCGAATTATGTACTCTATGAATATTATATGCTGCACTTGATATGTGACACACATAATATATATTTATATATTATATTATATAAAGGAAGTGTATCCCGTGCTAACATCCATTTGTTTTAGAATGTGGATGTTATTTTAGATAATCATATTAGAAGAACCTTTTATTACAGTGGTTTTATTGACAATGATTTAAAAAAAAAAGGGCTATAAAAAACCATGTTCACATTTAAAAAAATGCAGGTGTCTACAGAGACATACTGATTATATGAATATAATAACATATTTATATGATATAAAATAATATAATTAAATAAAATAAACATGCATAATCATAAAATACTTGAACTAAGAAATTTAGTGAACTTATATGCAAATCAATGTAGGAAAAAAATAAAAAAGCATAATACAAAACGTCAGAGGACACAATCATGAAAGTGAATGCTTTTTCTTGTCGGTAAAAAGAAGAATATAAGAAATAATATTAAAGGGTTTGTGGTGCATAACCCTCGGTTTGAAAATTGATCAAATACCTGTTGAAATTAAATAAATAGATTTAATCGTCAAACAACCATAATAAATTTCATTATGATATTAACAACCAATTTATAAAAGGTATTAACTTCTAAATACAGCTATTAATGAACTTCTTATTTGTAATCTTACAAATAAGAAAAAAATATAATAGTAGAGCCTATGGACGCACTGCTCTCAAACAATTTTCACTTTAATCTCTGGAAACCATATCACAAATACGGCGTGTATTTGCTCACTTGCCCTAACAATGAAACTCAAGCCTTTTATAGACTAAAGTCACGTGCAAGTCACAGATTTACCATTAATTTTAACACACACAAAAATAATAATTTAATAATAAATATAATAATAATAAAAATATGGATAAGTCAACTGGGCCTTTAAAGAAAGTTGGTCTTCCAGTTCAATGGGCTAACTGGAATATTATAGAGAGTATGTGCTCAAGGACCTTACGATATTAATAGGTAATCAAGCCAGTCCCTTTAATGGCATGAATTGGGGTCTGTAAGTGAGCAATTGATTATGTCAAGTCCACAAAATATTTATATATCTAATATTCTTCCACTTGAACTGGATAATCATCATCACATATATAATATCCAAAACTCACTTACTATAAAATGCCCCAAAACAAAATACCATGTCATCTAAATATATAGCATACCGATAGGACACAACAATATACCAGATTAGGTAGTAGAGATTCTCTCAGTAAATCTCTCAAAACATGATACCATTTCAATTAAGCACTTTGCATACCATAAACTCAATCTAGGTAGTAGAGATTTACCTTACCATGTGCAATCCCTAACACACAATACTATTTCATCCTAATACATTGTATATTGACAGGATGCAACAAAATATATCCAAACTAGGTTGTAAGGACTTACCATGGCTCCTACAGATCAACATACACATATATACATAGACTATAAGTCTTAAACAGGTTTGCGAATATAAGGAGCAATAATATAGTAATATATGTCTCATAAATAAATATTGATCCACATACATCAATCAATATACTCAAAGAAATAAATATACTAAACATGGAAATTATTGTAGAATACATAATAAGCTCCCACTACCTATAGCAGTCTCAACGGCCTAGAGTCCCATACGGGATACATGCTACTCAAATATGCCTGACGGTAAAGCCTTGGTCAATGGATCTGCCACCATATTGTAAGTTGGCATGTGAACAGCAATAATGATCCCCTTTTCAATTTTCTCTTTCACTACAAAATACTTTACATCAATATATCTCACACCAGAAGTACCTTTTAAATTATTGGAAAAAGAAATCACTATAGTATTATCACAATACATCATAATAGGCCTCATAATGGAGTCAACTACTCCTAAATGACCAATAAATTTTGAAGTCAAACTGCATGACTGGTTGTCTCATAACACGCCACATTCTACCTCCATAATCGAGGAAGTTGTCATAGATTGCTTAGCACTCCAACAAGACACAACACTTTTGACCATGATAAATATATATCCAGTTAGAGATTTTTTATCGTCCATATAGCCTTTATAATCTTCGTCACTATAACCAACTACACCAAGAGAATTGATGGGTCCATATGTCAACATATAATCTTTAGTACCCTAAAGATACATAAAAACCTTCTTATTACTTGGTAATGAATAGGACCAGAATTATTCATAAATATACCAAGCACGCCCACAAGAAAAGCCATATCAGGTCGTGTATAAACTTGAGCATAATCAAACTACCCACTGCTAAAAAATAGTGAATATTTTTCATTGCTATCCTTTCTCTATCATTCTTAGAAAGCCTTTCACATTTTGTGGCTGGTATACTTCCAGGAGAACAATTGTGCATATTAAACATTTTAATGATCCTATCAATATAGGCTCTTTGAGACAACTGCAACACATAATTAGTCTTATCTTGAACAATCTTGATGCCTAAAACAAAAGAAAACTCACTAAGATATTTCATGTCAAAGTAGTTGCATAACATTTGCTTTGTCTTAGCCAACAGGTTAGTGTCATTGGTAGCCAAGAGTATGTCATCAACATACAACACCAGGAATATGAAACTCCTCCCACTAACCTTCATATATATGCACCTATCAACAACATTCTTCTTCAAGTAATTTTTGATGACAAGTTCATCAAACTTGAGATACTACTGCCTCGAAGTGTGCTTAAGACTATAAATAGACTTCTTAATCTTTTAAACTAAATTACCATTCCCCGTTTGCTAAAAGCCAACTAGTTGAACCATATACATATCCTCATGCAAATCACCATTCAGAAAAGCAGTTCTAACATCCATCTGGTGCAACTTCAGATCATAATGTGCCATAATTGTCATAATAATTTTAAAAGAATCCTTTGTGGATACATGAGAGAATATCTCAGTGTAATCAATTCCTTCCTTCTGACTAAACTCTTTAGCAACAAGTATAAGGCACTTTCCACTTGACCATTAAAGTCTCTTTTAGTCTTAAAAACCCATTTGCACACAAGGATTGCTACCTTCTGGTAACTTAACCAAGTTCCATGCACCATTTGACGCTATGGATTTCATTTCATCTTCCATTGCATCCAACTAAAAATTTGAGTGCGAACTGATTATGGACTCATCATAAGTGATTGGATTTGAATCATCACTTATGTTAAACTTATGCTCCTATAGGTAAACCTCATAATCATCAGCAATAGCTGATCTCCTAGTCCTTTATGACCTTTTCAAAGGTACATCAACATCTACAATAGCTGAAACATCCTGCTCTTCAATAATGGGTTCATCCTGATCGACTGCTAGTTCATCAATGACTGGATCAACAATATCTTTGTCAAGAACAACAACATTGGGAATGAAAACACTTTCTTCTCTAAATTGGGGCTCACTTAGACCATTACTATATTAAATCAAACATCATATTCAAAATAAATAGCCTTATCTGACTCCATGATCCTGGTGGTGTAAGATGGACAAAAAAATCTTAAACCCTTTGATCCTATACGATAACCAACAAAATAACCACTGATGGTTTTTGGATCCAATTTCTTAATTTAAGATTATAAACTCAAACCTTATCTTTGCAACCACATACATGAAACTGGTGCAGATTGGGCTTTTTTCCTGGCTACAACTCAAAGGGGGTCTTAGGAATGGATTTACTCTGCACTTGGTTTAGAATATAAGCCACTTTCCTTAAACTTTCTCCACACAAGTAATCTAGCAAACTAGAATTTTTCCAACATAAATCGCACCATATGCAACAAAGTGTGATTTCTTCGCTTAACTATATCATTTTGCTGAGAAGTACCATGCATTATATACTACGCATTAATGTTGCACTCATGCAAATAAATTGCAAATGGCTTTGAATTTCATCCAGTCTTATCATATCTACTATAAAATTCACCACCTCTGTCAGACTTCACAACCTTTAACTTCTTATTCTTTTGAAGTTCCGCCTTTACCTTAAACTCCTTAAAAGCAACCAAAGAATCTGACTTTCCATGGATAAGCTCAATGTATCTATAATAAAGGAAGTCATCAATGAAGGTAATAAAATACCTATAACCATCTAAGATAGTTAGTGTGAAAGGTCCACATGTATCAGTGTGGATTAACTCCAAAACATCTCTACACCTAGTTAATTTACCTTTTCTAACCTTAGAAGTTAACTTCCTTTCCAGACATTGTACATAAGTTGACAGATTGAAAAAGTTCCATCTTTCACCAACCTTTCCATTCTATGCCTATAAATACATCCCAAACGCTTATGCCATAACATCGAAGAATTATCATTAACTTTTGGACGTTTGGAAGCAATAATAGGAGCAATAACTGAACTAACAAAATAATTGAGACCATTAATAAATAATTCAAGTTGATATAAATTGCTACGTAAAGATCCAAAACCAACAATTTTAATATTCTGTTATAGCTCAACTCTGTTATTACCAAACCAAAAACTATAAGCTTGATTATTCAAAAAAGAAATAGATTACAAGTTCTTTCTTATCAAGGGTACATAGGAAAGTTCTTGTAACTCTAAAACATATCTAGTGGTAAGCTTCAACTTGATTGTTCACATGATATCCAACTTCACTCTTAAACTATGTCCCCTGTAAGCATGCTGCTCAAGACTGGTTAACCCCCTTTGACTTATCATCTATTTTCTTTTCTTACTTTCCCTTTAATTTCCAACAATCTACCTTCTTGTGTCCAACCTCATTGCAGTAGCTACACTTTCCATTGAAGTATTCATTCTTCTCTCCTATATGATAAGCACCATCCTTAGGCCCTTTAGAATTCACACCAAAAACCTTCTTTTTATTAGGCTTAAACCCTTGTCCCTTCTTCAAGAAAAACTTCTTAGACTTTTTACCTGATGTGATACCATAGCAACAGACCTCGATTTGTTTTACTTAATATCATCTTCCTTCTTGACAAGAATGGTAGTAAACTCCTCCAAGTTACAAGCTTCCTTCTTGATATTCAGAATTGACCTTATACTATCAAACTGAGATGGGAGGCTTCTCATTATAGAATAGGTTAAGAACTCCTCTCCAATGTCCATTTGAATGTCCTTGAGCTTGTTCTAGTATGAGGCAAGTAACATAATATGATCCTTCACTCTTTTAACGCCATCATACTTGGTGTTGTTCAAAAGGTCCAAATAATGATACTTATCATTCATATCAAATGTGATAAAGTTGTTTCCTATCTCCGCAAGAAGTTCCTTTGCAATATCCACCTTTGGAATACTTGCATATATAGATTCATCCATATAGTTCTCTATCATCATCATATAGCACTTGTTAGAGTGCTTCAAATCCTTATAGAGTTTCTTAGCTATAGCATTACTCTCATCTATTGGTATCTTCGATGGATCCATCTTCAAAGCCCAATCTAATTTCATAAAGGTCATATTCATAATCAAAGTCTTCTTCCACTTCTAGTAATTTGTCACATCCAACTTCATCATGGCAGTTAGTAGAACATTCAAAGTGCTACTAGTTATGAAAATAGCAAACTCAACAAAGCATTCAAAACAAAAACTAACACAATTACTATTTTCTAGCCCCTTAACATAAAACACAAAATATAAACATCACTAGGGTCTTTGTAGCACTACAGATACCCGTTACATGGGCCATAAATAGTCAACCAAATAACCAAAACCTAATGCGTTGAATTGAATCACCGATAGGGTAACTCAGAACCTGCAATTCATGGAATTCAATTAACTTCTATTGCCATTCTAAGCATCATACTAACCAACTAAAACCACCAATAGGGTAGCCTAGTTACCTGTATAGACCCTGGTTAACTAGTGGGAGATAATTAACATATTGTCAATTTCATGAAATAAGTAAATACAAGAACATACTATCCATTATGCCAATATTGTATTAACACCCATAAGTTGGATAAAATTAAGTCTTATGATAGTTAAGAATCTAAAATTCCATTTACTATGTCAACACATATTACATTGACATGCATAACATAGACAAAATAAGTCTCATGACAGGTGAGCACCTAAAATCGTATACTACTATACCAACTAGACACAAAGTTTCTTTACGGAAAGCTAATACAGTTCAATTTTGATCATAGGTATTTTATTTGAAAAATTAGGGATGTAATTTTTTTATTTTATTTTATCTTATAAAACAACAAACAAACAAGCAAATAAATAAATAAATAAGAAAGAATTATTTTTATTATTTAAAAAAATTTAATGGGTTGTTGACGTCAACATGATGGTGTCAACACGATGACAGCATCATGCTGATGCCATCACAATGGCCACATGCTATGCTGATGTCATCATGCTGATGTCATTGCATAACCATGTTGATGTCATCATCTGATGTCAGCAGCTTGCTCGCAGCATGTCTGACATCATAATGACATAAGCAGTACATGTCAGCGCCAGCTCAACTTGTCGTCTGACATCATGCTAATATGAGCATGATTATGTTAACAAACCAGAATGACATGTTGTTGAACCTTTCTTCTGAACCTAGTCACACCAAAATGGGATACGTGACCTGGTTTCGACTCGTCTAGAAAACAACTTTTTGGATGTTGTTTCCAACTGGTACAGCAATGGTCCAATTGTCCGGTGATGGGCAAGCATAATCTAGGCCTAATTTCAGTTAATTTCAACTTAAAACCATGATTTATCAATTTAAATATACATGGGTTTTTAATGGGTTTATGAGTTTAAGATAAAAAATTAAGGCTTAAAAAATATTCCATTCCACACAGAAAACATGATTCCACAATACTCAGGTCATGAATTTATTAGAAATATTTTTTTTTAATGGAAAAACACTATTGGATTAATTCAAAGAAAAATAGACATGTATGTAAATGTTTCACAAAACTCATAAAATATGTAATCTCATAGATCCATCATGAAAGGGAAAAAATAAAATGAAGAAACATATATTTGGATCACAAATCAATGGCCGATGTTTATATACTTGTTCCAAATCATGTTTGAACACAATAACAATCCGATGCACGTACATAGTCAATATAATAACAAATCACTATGGAATTTACTATGCATCTAGGCTCTAATAGCAATTGTTAAAATTAAATAAATAGATTCGGATCATCAAAAATACATAATAAATTTCATTATGATATTAACTACTAATTCATAAAATGTACTGATCTCCAAATGTGGCCATTGATAAATTTCCTATTTGTAATTCTGCAAAACACAAAACAATGTAATAGTAGTACATATAGACACACTGCTCTCAAATTGCTCTCATTCTAATCTTTGAAAACCCTAACACAAATATGGCATGTATTTGCTTATTTGCCCTAACAATAAAACTTAAGCCTTTTATAGATTAAAGTCACGTGCAAGTCACAGATTTACCCATTAAGTTTAACACAAACCAAAATAATAATTTAATAATAATAATAAAAATATGAGTAAGTCAAATGGGCCTCTAAAGAGTGTTAATACTTTAGTCCAATGGGCCAACTAAAGTATTATAAGAGTGTGTGCCCAAGAGCTCTACTACATTAAACAGTAATCAAGTCAGTCCCATTAATGGCATAAATTTGGCCCTGTAAGTGCATAATTGATAAATGCGTAACTGATTATGCTAAGTCTACAAAATATTTATATATCTATCAATATATTATGTGCACACTTACCAATAGATATTAGGCACAAAAAAGAAATCCCACACAAGTCTTAAGCAAACAATATATTCATAAAATAAAGGCAACACAAGCAGCAATAACCAAGAAAAACAAACCAATCGTAAAATAAAAAATGAACAAGAATAAAGAAAGAGCAAGGCACAAGCACATTTATATGGTTCAATCATCTATGCTACGAGATTTGTCATAGGGCAACCAAAGAAGATCTCTTGTCTTAATCTAGAAGAATTACAAGCTTTACATCAATAATGTGAAAACTCTATGAGAAGATATACTTAAGAGATGGAGATAAAATTTATCTAAGTAAGGATAAATGGTAAATTTTTATTATTAGATTGAGGTAAATTTTATTTGTGAAAAAGATAAAATTTGATTGAGGTAAGGCATATCACATATTTTATCATTATCAGCAAGTTTTGAGTAAAGGCTATATGATGAGAATTTGCCCGTACTCGTACAATTGACTACTCGCCGAGGTGCTGATCCTGTACAAATGAAGACGGGACCAATCACTAGGGCATAAGTTAGGAAATTCAAAGAAAATTTGGTTAGCTTCATCCAAGGAGTGAATCAATATCAAAAGGGCATGACATTATCTGAAGATCCAAAGCCCATCTTACGTATCCAAGTTACAAAGGTGGAAATGGACCTAGCAAGCTGTTTATTACATTTTTGGACTCCCGACAGCAAGAAATGGATTCAACACTTTATGAACTCAATTGATATAAAAAAGAGGCCATGGAATCATGCTAAGGTATAAGCAAAAGCATTTAACTTCCACTTGTATACATGACTCCTCTTGTTGGCCGAAATTGCTCATTTTGGTACTAGCTTTGACTTCTTTTGTTATTCAAGCAAGTTTGACTTATTCCAATCAAGGGGTAATGTATGGGAATCATTATTAATACTATTTGGCATCCTACATGGCATATGAAAGCTGATTTGGAGCTAAAATAGCTGGAGATTGGATAAAGACAACTTAGTTATCAACTAGTAAACTAGTTTCCTAATTTGAGTTTGACTATTTCTTTTAGGAAACTATATTTTATTTTGGTTTTCATTTGTTTATTTGTTGGAAAAATTAACTTAGGAAAGTTAATATTTCATTATTTCAATTGTAAATTAATTAATTTCTAATTCAAAATAAAGGAATTAATTAATCCAAAATAGGACTAGGAAACTAAGTGAAATTCGGCCACTATTGTTTTTCTTTGTCATTGGCTGAATTTTACCCTCATAATTTAAGGTTTTTGCTTTGTACTTTTAGCCTATTTAAAGGCTTATTTTTCAATGAGAAGGCGGCTTAGAATTTTTATAGAAAATAATTTGTGAGAAAAAATTCTCTTTGTTCTCTTTGAACATTTAAAACACCATTAGAGAGTGAGTGTTTTAGTTTGACTTATCAATAGGATCTCCATTACCTATTGTGGCATCTTCGATATACCAAGGTTTCTAGTCACAGGTTGATTAGGGGTTGAGGTGACCATAAAAACTTGAACTTAAGTTTACGCCCTCATAACTTTTAGACACGACACTTGCATCTCCATCATCCAATTCCTTTCCTTTTTACTTTGCAAGTCTCTTAGGAAACTCCCTCTTGATACAACCTTTCTTTTGACAATGAAAGCATGTAACCTTATTCTTTGATCTCAATTTGTTTATATCATGGTCATAATCCCTTTCACATCTCCATCGGAGTCTACCTCTAACTATTAGACCTTCATGTTCATCAGGGTTGCCTCTCATTCTTTCCTATCAACCTTTGTATTAATAGCATCTAACATTTCTTTTAATTCTATACTTCAAAGTATCTATCAAATACTCATAACCATTTTAAAGGGAATTTAATAAGACTAGTGCCTAATTTTCATCTAAAATGGTAACCTAAATACTTCTTATACATCGAATAAACTTTTTAAACTAATCTAGATTTTCCCTTAAAGGCTTTCTTTTGATCATCTTGAACCCAATGAAGCGTTGCTTCAAATAGATAAGATTTGGTGAGCAGGTCATGATTCCTCCTATTAAAAATAGAAAGCAAAATTCCTTGTCAAGTAAGTTATGACTCACACGAAAGGCATAACTATCTAGGTGAAGTCTTCCAAACTTCAATCGTTGTAGTTTCCTTCACTACTTCCTCTAGGACTTTATCTTCATGTACAAAAATTAAGGAACCATAAGCCTTTTCTAACAAATATATCTTTTCCTCATCTTTCGTACCTTGTGGAAATTTGTCCTCACCTAAAGTTGATGCTAAACCTTATTTAACAAAGACTACCTTTATCTTCATCTTCTAAGGCCCAAAGTCATTTGCTTTAGAGAATTTCTCCATGTCAAACTTTGGACACATACCTATTTGCTTACAACTTTAAGATTTCAAACAAGTTTAAAGAAAGGAACACAATTGCACTACCAGAAACTTCAACACCCTACACATACCAAAACCCCCAAATTCAAAACCTAACGCCCTAATATTAATTTGTTCTGCGCAATCCTACATTTGGAAATTTATCAAACACCTTGTAAGCACACCGACTAATAGATATTAGGAAAATAAGAAATTACACACAAGTCACAAATCTTGAGTAAATATATATTCATAAGAACAAGGCAATATAAGCAGCAACAAATAAGAAAAACAAATCTAGCATAAAATAAAAGCTAAAAAAGAACAAAGAAAGAGTAAGGCATAAGGAAATTTATATGATTGTATCGTCTATGCTATGATTTACATCCACGTGGCAACCAAAGAAAAATATTTTGTGTTAATCCAAAAAAGTTACAAGCTTTACCTAATTCTTTAAAAAATGCAAGATCTCTAACTTTCTACTTCCTTATAAACCCACTCAATTTCATGGAACCTAGAAAGATATATCATTTAAGGAGGGCAAAAAAGATATTTTTGTAAAACTTTTCCAGAAACACATGGTAACACTTTAGCTGTATGCAACCAGAGACTTGACACTTATCTCAGTGTTGCAACATTTAAGCTTCTGTCTGTAAGCTCTGATAACCTTTGCATAGTGCCTAAGTACCTAAGAGACAGAGCTTAGGCACTTGAGTTGTTGTCCCATGTCTTTGCTACATTGCTTCATTTCAACTTCCTTTTTCTCCTTTTTTTCTCTGTTTGCTTCATAGCTTCACTTAAGCTATACTAAAGCTTCGTGCTCTAAATTTAGAGTCACACAACCTCTACAGGGATAAATTTTAACACTAACCCAAACTTCATGAACTTATATTAGCAAAAAGCATATTCTTTTGTTAAAAGATATATCACAAATTTAATGTTACTTGTCCCCTCTTCCATCTCAAAATATATGAGTAGTTGCTAAATTAAACAATTATATATGACCCTCTCCAGCATAGTAGGATTTTCTTACACTAGAAGTAAAAAATCAAATATTTAGGCTTGTTTTGGGTTTGAAGATAGCCCAAACTTTAGCCCGAGGAAAATTCACTTTTCTTTTCCATTCCTTTTCCTTATTCTCCAAAATAGAAACACCTATACTAGCTTAAGTTGTTCATTTTCATCATAAACAAAGTTTTATGGACCTTGTTGGGAAATGAAAGTGAAACCTATAACGATTTCTACTAGAATCAAGAACAAATATATATATATATATATATATATATATATAAAAGAAAACAAAAATATGAAACGTTAAGAAATGAAAACAAAGTCAACAAAAATATGAAATGTTAGGAAATGAAAACAAAGTCCGACATAGGTAGGGAACTCAAAGAAAATATACCATATAACCCACGTAGACAACACCATCCAATGCCAATGAGTTTTGGTTTGGAACCTCATTTGGACTTGGACAAAATGGGCTTAACACTTTCTACATGGTAGTATCTGAAAATGCAAAATGGAGCTAGAAAGAGGGGTTAAATACGTCTTTGGCTAATTTAAAAATTTCTAGTGCTGATTATCAAAAAATAACCTATAAAAGTCTAGGCCTACTTCATATCATCGCTATGCCCTAAACTACAATTTTTTATCAAGCAAAAGAATATAATATCAGCATACATCAAGGACTCAGTTCTCCCCACAAATAGAAATATAAAAATATTCATTCAATATATAGAAACAACTTGCAGCGAGGACTCAGTCCTCCTACCAACAAAAGTATTAAATACAAGTAAAATGCAGAAAAATAAAAATCAACACAAGGACTTTTACAAAGAAACCATATATAGGAAAAATCAAAGTGCCAATCACCACCTCTAGTCTAAATTCATTAAGTAAGAAAATCAAGATCATACACACTCATACTTAAGGTGTAAGATATAACAACATCTCCAGCTACTGATGTGGTGGATGATCTAACTTTCTAATCTTAGAGTTTATAGACTTTAGATAGCTCCACCATCTCAATGGTCTTCCTCGTAAAGGAACTCCATCATCACTATGGCAATGATCCTCCTCAAAAAGGTAAACTACCATAGCAATAATCTTCCTTGCAAAGGAATAACTCCACTATAGTCCAATATGATCAATCAATGTATTTATAGATCAATCAATCTCCAATTTTTCCAAAGCAAAAGGACCAAATTTTAGCACTTTAAAAAGCATAAAACCACATGCAAATAAATGTGAAAAACTTCCTCAAAATAATTTGAAAAATCATTGAAAAGAGGTGTTAGTGCTTAACCACCTAAAACAAGTGAGGCCTTTAAGTCACTTACCATTCCTTGGTTGAGATTTATTCTTCATGCTCCTACAATGATGGAGACTGACTCACAACTCAATATTTTAAATTATGAAAGTTGTCAACACATAAAAAACTAACTTAATAATCTCCACTTTTAGCATTTTTAATGACAAAACATTGTTTTTACACAGATATACCATCCCACTCAACTATACAAATGTACCCTAACATTCAAAATCTACACTCAACTCTCCCTATTTCTAGGACTTTAAAAACCCAAAAGTTGTGTAAGTAATGAGACTTACACACACTCTAAACAGAAAAAGCTGAAATTCATGTGTGGTAGAAATATATAAAAAGGCATATAGTCACATAAGAAATAAATGGAATGTACATGAAACAAAATATGTTGTCCCTAAGATAATCCTAACAAAAAAACTTACTCAAACAAAACCAGTAAGTAAGTAAGGTATACGTTCCCTTCAACCTAAATATGATATGAAAATGTAAGGCACAACCTAATAATGTATAAAACCAATGAATTCTCTCTCTTTTTGTCAAAGAGATAACAAAGGGAGGAGCAAAACAAAAATCAACAAATAAACAAACAAAGTCACATAGAGAACAAACATAAAAACTAAGGAAAAGAACAACATTCTAATACCGAAATCAATAAACTAGCAATAAGAAGTGTATATATAATAAAATAGAAATGTGTTCAAGGCAACGAAAATGATGTACAATCTGAGACATCTAAAGCATATAAATATAAAGGAAATAGCTCAAGTCTCAAGTACATCTAACATCACATAAGCTGAATAAGAACTAAGTAAAAATCCCAAATCATCTTATTGTGGATCTTGAATCAAAATAAATAGATAATTTATAAATGTTGAAAGGGGCTCAATGTTCACCAAAAGAAGGAGGCTCAATAGTCTGAGTATGAGAAAGATGTTAAAAACCCATGGCATTGAAAGATGTCAACATGTCAAGATGCATAGCATGGAAACAACCAGTTATTTGGTGCTCCTGGCCTGCCAAAATCAAAAGCTAATAATGAGTCCAATTAGATGTGACAATAGCATCCTGATATCAAGGACTATTTGATGTGGATACATGAGTGTCAACCTTAGATAAATGGGCTTCCTTAGCTATTACCTAAGAATTAAAAGATGTAAGTCGTGCATCTATGTGAGAATGCAACTGTTGGAATTGAACATCAAAATAGGTACACTTCTCCTAAAACAATGTCATCATATGATCAAAAGTGATACCCAAGAAAGAAGGGGGACATAAGAAGGAATATAAGCGGATGCATGAGGATGAACATGACAAAGAGTATAAAGATCAAGATTTGAAGCTATCCTTGTCATTCTGAGAAGCATGCTAGTGAGAAGAACTACCACGAAGTTGAGGACCTCTAGTCTGAGAATATAACAAGGCCCTAAAGGATCGATGAAGCTGACCTCTACAATGAGTAATGGAAGAACCATAAATATGGTCAGTAATAGTTACAAGACACAAATCTAATGGACAATGTATTAGAGAAGTACAAACACCCAAAGAAAAAACAAGTATAATGGACTAAAGATGCATATGGTATGCCCTCCTTAGATGTAGAGGAAACAAAAGTATGCGGACATGAAAAATATAAGCAAAAGTGTCTAAAGAGCCCAAAGGATATTGAAACATATAAACTTTGATATTAGCCCTAGATGAGATAATAGTGCTAGTGTGACAAGAAGGATGAAAATTATGAACCATAAAGTGGTGCATAACAACATGGTATATCAAGAAGACTGAATGAAATAGAGTTATCTCCAATAAGAATTCGAGCACGCACTACTAGATTATATTTTAGAATGGAGATACGACCTCTCTCGGTATCAAAAATAGGAATAAGGACTTTCATAATGGACTTAATATTGACAATAACAAATGTCCCAACAATCTTAACCATGAACTCATTTGAGTGAGGATCAAACTGATAATAAAACTGGGTAAGGAGCTCATGATTGATAAAAGATATTGGAGGTCCACAAAGGTGAGTCCAATGATGATCAGAAATAATAGAAGAATAAATAGGGTCTAAAGTGGCCAAATCGAAAGCATGCTCTACAAGGACATTGTGCATCCACAATACCTGAAGCCGAAAAAGAAGCTTGCTCAGAACATGCCTAAAGAGCAAAGCGACCTGAACAAGTCCAATGGTTAGAACTACCATGTTAAGGTCAAGTCATAACTAAACTACAACACAAACAAAAATTAAAAACCTGATAAAATGGATTAAAAAGAAAAGACGAATAAACACAAGGCTATAGAAAGGGTCACCTGTAGGAAAAAAAGACAATAAAGCATAAATGTAACTAACAACAATAAGCCACAAGACCAAGAGTGCGTCCATTTCCACTCATGGTCAACCAGATAAAACAAAGGCAAAGTAAGGAAAAGAGAATTATCTACAATGTAACAATAGATCGACCACACCATAAATAGTAATTACATGACAAAAATCAATCTCCACAACACATACAAATCAGCAAACTACCCACAACAGCCAAATCTCTTTAAATGTACGATCCAAGTCAAATAAAAAGCTGAGGCACATGTTAGTAATACTCCCACAAAACACCAACAAACTAGCAAGAAAAATACCCAAGATCAATATAAGGCCAACCCCATAACATCCAAGACATATAAAAAGCAATAAAAACACAAAAATAGCCAACCAACTTCAAATTTATAGTACCTCACACCAAGGCTGCAACAACATCTACCAACAATCCATAATGAAACATCAAATTGATACATAATAGCATTGATACCAAAGATAAGATAAAAAATAAAGCTTCAAAGAATGGAAGAAAATGATCCAACATAGAGCAAAATAAAGCGTCTCAAAGAAAATTCCAAAGTTGACCAAAAATTGATTTAAAAACACATCATAATCGATCCATTGGAAAGATAAAAAAACTAACTTGCAACACCACAAGCACGGGAAGAGGGAAAAAATGATGAAATTCAAAGTTGCCAATAAGCTTTAATTTAGGGAGAAATTAATCCGTAATAATCAAAAACCTTAAGCCTAAACTTATTTTGAGACTGACTTAAGAGATTAAGAAAGTGATGCCCAAACCTTTGCAATTCATCACTAGAATCAAGTAGAGAGGATCAGTGAGGAAAGCTTCACAACCAACTACAAAGGAAACCCATAACATCTCCTCAATCAACATCCATGAAAAAGAAAAACAATACCCAATAGTTTAAGCATGTCACTGAAGAAAAGAAAGTCATGGTTGGACTGTAATGCCAGTTACAAAGCTTCGAAAATAGGTAAAGATCAATGCAAATCCATGCAAAACATGCCAAAAATGAGCTCTAAAAATAAGTAAAAACTAAATTCAAAAAATAAGCTCATGCAATTGATGAAGAGGAGAAAAGATTTCATGTTCAGATGGAGGGTTTCTGATGTAATAATGAAAGAAAAACAGTGAGATATGAATGGTGGAGAGATGGTTTGGTGGGTGAACAATTGATCAGAATAAGGCTTGAAATTGGGTTTTAAAACATTACCGATCAATCAATAATAGGGTATCGATTGATTGATAAATGAAATATGGGCTTTTAAAACATAACTGATAAACCAATAGAAAGGTATTGATCGATTGATAAATACATTTTTGATCTTTGAGAAAATTTTAAAACGTCAGCGATCAATCAATAATAAAAGATTAATCGATTGCTAATCCTTGCTGATCTATTGATAGAAAACAAAGAGTGAAAATTCAAGGAAAAAAGCCAAACAAAGATAAGTATTGTGTAAAAGAACTCAAAACTAAAGACAAACATGAAATTTTGAACATGTAAAAAGTAATAAAAACAACCAAAACATATGAAACAAAAGGGAAATAAAGTAAACTAAACAAGATAAATTAGGTAAAGAATACTAAAACTAACAAGCATCAAATAACCTAAACATTGAGATATGAGTCATAAGATTCAAGGTAAGAAAACATAACAAAGTACCAACTACAAGCAACACAAATAACGAGAACCTAATAAAATACAGAGCAATCAAATAATATGCCAGGACATTGAATAGGCAAAAATTTTAGGGAAAGAAACTAAAATTTTCAATAAAAAACACTTAGGATTAAAATGTTAAAAATACCCTAAAATTCATGTTTATCAAAAATGGTATTTTAAAGAAATTTGAAAATGTCAAAATTTATCTAACTAAATCATGTGAAGATAACAAGAATATACAAGAAATGTACGGTCAATGCATGAATAAGTAAAGCCATTTTCTTAGGATTTAATTTTTAAAAATTAAGCCAATGAGCTATTTTCACTTAAGTAGACTCCCGCTCTCTTAAGTATTTTTTGAATTTTGATTTTTTTTTTGTGGGAACTATGAAAATAAAGTTCTTTATTCTTCTTTGTCTTCTTTTTGAACAATATTTTCATAGACCTCAAAAATACATTTAAATATTGGAAATGTATTGACTAGCTCGTATTCGAGATGCCTTATTCATTATGAGGAGCTATTTTACAAATCATAGTCTCAGTAATCCAAGTCGCAAAAGATTAGACATAATGCAATTGTTGCAATTAAATCACCAATCATAATGAATTTTTCAATCTAAAGTGATGCATGCAAAATTCAAAAGCGATTCATTTCATTTTCAAATGATTTCAGGAAAAAATAAATATGACTTGGTTTCATTTCTTGCACTAACAAAAACTTGACACACAAAAACAAAGATATAATGACTTCTAGCCTCAATTCACAAATGAAAGCACCTAAATAAACAAATTCACAATAGACAACACTTTGCAATCACAATATCAAGCACATATGCAAACCAAGATTCTAAGAAGAAATTGAGTAATGTAAAGAGAAGTTAGAAATACCCTTCACTTCCTTTCTTCTTCATTGAATTCTTATGTTTCCTACCTCCCCCATCTTGTAGCCAACATTTTTTTTCTTCTTACCTCTTCTCTTTTTGTTCCTCCTATTCTTCTTGAACTTGTACACTTTGAATATCTATTGAATCAACTCATGAATCTTCTTTAAAAACTCATCTATTCTAATACCACCATGATATTCAACATTTGAAAATGGCCTTAAAATACTTAACTTACTCAAATCAAAACATCTAGGCCTAATATGACCTCTCCTCCCACAATTATGACAAATGGGGACAAATATGGATCTAGGAGGATGATGCTCTATTGCATTATAACAATATATTGGAGGGTCTGTATGGAATTCTCCTTTTTGACTTATTTTCTTCTCTTAAAACTTATGAAGAATCTTCTTTTTCTTTTCTGCATCAATGTGTGAATCACTTTCCAAAAGAACCTTAACTTATTATTTTCCTTCTCTGCTTTTCATTTGAAACTTCCTCGTTCTTACATGTATTGGAAGTAGTTGAAAGATTCGCTTTAATGAAGATGGTCTTGAAATTAGAGAGAGTAGAGACTTCATCAACAAGACCCAAACCTCTTCCATTATTGGATACATATCCAATACTTAGCAAGTTGTTCAACCTTGTCATACCAATAACAACCTTGTGAATAGTATTTTTGATTTGTCGAGCTCCTTAGTTTGAAAATTTCCATTCTTTCTTAACTACTCTATCACACAATTTGCTTCAATTAAAGAATTCTTCAAAGTCTTCTAGTTAGCTTCAAGATCAGCTCCAGAGACTTCAAAGGTTCTCAACTTATCTACATAAGACTTGCACTCAACTACCATATTCGTCAAAGACAAGTGTTCCTTGATGAGCTCATCATATCTCTTGTCTTTCTCTTCCTAATTACTCTTTAAAATGTCATTCTTTTTTAGTGCTCCTTAATTTTCAATTTGTCTTTCATGAGTTTCTTCTTCATCTTCAAACTTTCTTCAAACAATTCTTCATGAGCTCTTTGAAGTTTTTCCCTCTCAAATCATCATCTTTTTTGGAAGTGGAGTTTTAAGAACAAGATTTATCACACTTGGACTTATGGGACTACTCGCATTCATTGCTCTTTCTTTACCTCTTTTTATCATCCTTTTCTTTTTTGAGCTTTCATTTGCTATATGTGAAAACTTTTTATGTTTATAACATTGGATTTTTCCTTCATCTCTTCTTTGTGAACTTTTTCTCTCACTTTTATATTTACTCTCTTTAGAAGAGTATCTTTACTATTTTTCATGAATTTCTTGAATTTTTTTGCAAACATAGCAATTTTTTCTTCATTGACCATCTCTTCATCATCCTCAACATCTTCAGCAACAACTTTAGATGATTTGAAAGCCAAAATTTTCTCTTTCTATGATGGTAAAAATTCATCTTAAAAGTGTTAATGGATCCAACAAGTTCATTAACATTCATCTTGCCAATGTCTTTACTCTTTTCAATAGATGTCACATTGGCTTGGAATCTATTAGGTGAAGATCTCAAAATATGCTTACTAACTGTGACTCTGGAATGTGCTCACTAAGACTATGGTATGAGTTTACAATTTCACTAAACTTGCCGTAAAATTCAAAGAAGGTTTAATCTCTTTCCATATTTATGTTTTAAGCTTCATTCTCAGAATTAGAAGTTTGGATCTTTTTACTATTGCATTTTCCTCATGGGTAAGCTCTAGAATATCCCATGCCTTCTTAGCAATCTCATAAGTCTGAACTATCTTAAACTCATTAGCAATCAATGCATGAAAAATGGCATTCAATCGCTTGGAGTACCATCCATTTGCAGTTATCTCTTTATTCATCCACTAATCCATAGGCTTTGGTATTTCAATCCCAACTAAATAAATATTGGGAGTTTTCCATCCATTGACCACTGATCACCCAACTTTCTCACCCAGTAATTTCACAAATACCCTCATTCTTGCTTTCTTAAAGTTGTAGTTTGATCCATCTAGTAAAGGAGTACGCATAAGTAAAACACCTTCTCTCAAAATGTTCATTTCCAAAACTCTGAAGATCATACCAAGGCTGTGAAACCCAACTCCAATAAACCTATTCTGATACCATTTGAAAATGCGAAATGGACCTAGAGAGGGGGGTAAAATAGATCCATGGCTAATTAAAAAATTTGTAAAGCTAATTATCAAATAGGAACTTGCAAGAGTCTAGGCCTACTTTATATAATCTCCATGCTCCCAAACTACAATTTTTGCATCACACAAAAGAATATAATAGTCAGCACATACTGAAGACCCAATCCTCCCCACAGATAAGAATATAAAGAAATCACATAATATATATATACATATATAATTAGTACACACCGAAGATTCAGTCCTCCTTCCTTTGATATTTTTCGAGAAAGAGAATTAGTATATGATTTATTCGAAGCTACCATCGATATGTGAATGATGAATAATTATTTTTGTATCAGAGGAGTAGCTACAGTAAAATGCTAAAGAATAAAAATCAACACAAGGATTTTTACGTGGAAACCTTAGATGGGAAAAACCACGAGTGCTAGTCACCGCCTCTAGTTTTAATCTACTAAGTAAGAAAATTAAAACCATACATAACCACACTCAGGTTTAAGAGATATACTGACATCTCTTGCCACTAATATCATGACCCAACTTTGTAACCTTAGACTTTTAGACAACTCCACCATCTTAATGATCTTCTTGGCTGCGAACTCCATCACCATCATCGTAACAAGTTATCTCACAAAGGTATGCCTCCACTACCGCCACAAAGATTTTCCTTGCAAAGGAATTACTCCACTATGAACGTGTCTCAACGAATCTTATAATTACTCCACTATGAACTTGTCTCAATGAATCTTATAGTAAAGTGATGAGATTTAAGTTTTTAATACTGTCCTTAATGATTTCAAGATGAAACCAAATCAAAAACCCTTTATATCTAAATGGTTGAGAGTGGATTTTAACATGCACTACAAGAAATAAAGTCTTTGGACGAATCTAGTAAACTAAAATGACTACGAACATGATTAAAACTTTAAGTGAAGGATGACTAAGATGAATATACCATTTATGGCAAGAGACTTTTTCACTAATAAGACTAACTAGAGAAGATACAATAAAAGATGCATGGGTTGGCCATTTATAGATGCCTCCATTATTCTTGCCTTCCATTAGTTGTGCCCTTGTATGAAGATTCTTAAAAACAAAAAAGTGAGATAAAATTCAAGAGAAACATTATTAGTGGCACATAATATGGAGATAGGTAGTAAATAATTTCTCATGTGAGGAACATAGAGGACATCAAATAAAAGAATTATGAGATGATGTAGAGAGAGAAGTGTTGCTATTATGGGTTATTGAATGAGTTTTACCATCAAAAAACATTATTTCATCCGGTCCCTCATGGTCAAAATGAAGATATAAATTGTTGAGATCTGTGGTAACATGATGTGAGGCAACAGAATCAACTAACCAACTTAAAGGAGGCACCAATGGAGAGGCAAAATGAGCCCATTAGCCATTGTAACTATAAGAAGGCTAAGGTGGAGTTCCAAGGACGGACTGAGATGAAGCAGAAGTATAACCTGGTCTCCAAGATGGATTTGATGAGGATTGTAACCATGTGGCAGTACCATGAATTTCAAAAAATTGATATTATTCTTAGACTAGACCAAGACGCACTCTTGTTGGTATTGAAGTCATAGGATGTATACTACTTGGAAGCAAATGATTGTGATCGTCGATCTTTAGTATTTGCCCCCTCGATTGCATAATTTGCAGTAACTAGAAAGGAGGAATTGGTGGAAGAACGACCAAGCTTTAAAAGGGCCTCATAATTGGCTAGCTTGTCATGAAGTTCAACAAAGGCGATATTGAGCTATTCGAGCAGGTATGACAGCTGATATTACCTTAAATTCTGAACCTAGACCATAAAGAAAATGGAAAGTAAATTCATTATTAACAAGAGGTTCACCAGCAAGAATGAGAGAGTCTACAAGTCCTAGAAATGTCTACATGTATTTGGATATAGATTTGGTGTCCTTAGAGAGTTTACCCAAGGTTTCATGAATGCTCATGATACGGCCTCAAGAGGGTATAGCATACATGGTTTCAAGTTCTATCTATGTTTCTCATCAGGACTTAGTAGAGGCTTTAACCAAGGAAGGAGAAAGAGAAGCAATGATAGCACTTCGGAGGAGGTGATCTTGCTATGTCCAAAACACACAACTTTGATCCTTAAACAAACAAGTGGTGGTGCTGATGACATATCCTATAACATCATAACCAATCAATGATAAAGACCCCTATACATGCCATGCTGTATACTTGTAGCAATGTTTTTGTCAGCCATTGTAGGTTTGAGAGACAAGGAAAAAACGTGAGGTAGAGAAGAAAAATTAGGGCTTGTTAAAGCACAATGGCTCTACTACCATATAGAGATACGTTGCAATATGAAAACAAAGCTGTGTGTTACACTGATGCATTCCTAAGTTTATATTTTTGTATTGAGGATCCTCAAAATAGGTAGATATAGGCAATTCATCTATTTCTGCGATATTATATACATGTGCATATCTTCTTTTGGGTTTGGCCACCCAGGCATTTTTGTTAATACAAGGGCAAGGTGGTTCGAAAAAAAAAAAAAAAAACTAATAAAGGGTGAGAAATTAATACAAATCAAAGCGGAGAGCTACTATTGCTGCAAGAGAAATCAGCCTTTCAAATCGTATTCAATTATCAAAGCATAGAACGAAATTGATAGCAGGTGATATTAAATTAATAATCAAACCATCAAGAACACCACTCACGACCTTGTTATAAAAGGCTTTCCTACAAACTACACAATCTTCTGGGGTAGGAATGGTTAAATTTGACAGATACAAATAGGTAATGTTTTCTTTATATTTTCATAAATCCGTGTACATTTAGAGATACCAATGAATTATTTCTTCATGCCGTTTAACTTGAATTTATCCATGAAACGACTTGCCAAATTAGTGTATAACCATCTTTCTAATCTCGTAGCCGACTAGTAATATCAAATTGATAAAACAGGATAATATTAGTTACTTTCAGACGTAAGAGTAATTGCATTTTTTATTTGAACTTTTCCTCTATCGCTTACTTCTGAAGAGATTATTATACCATTTTTAGGATCTAACGCATACATAATTATAGAATATTATGCGTACACTGCTTATTAAAAAAGTAGATGTTTCGTTGTCAAATTAAATCATGATTGGAATGGATGGTATTGCTTAATCTTGTCAACCATCCGTGGGGAACCACCCGAATTTATATATCCCATTACCATCTTTCCTTTCTTTCTTTCTCTTTTGTTTTTGGTGTTTGTGGCCCAATTAAATTTTTCTTGTATAGGCAGTGGTTTTACTGAACCAAGTAAAACTTTATTCATGAAAATAGGCAAAATTACAACTTAAAGCATGTAGAAAAAGATAGGATAAGGGGTTACCAAAAAATAAAATAAAACACAGCATAGACCAATACCAAGAAATTAATATTTTTGAACCCAGATCTAGGTGATAGATGTTGGATCGATAAAATCAAAACGTGTAGATGCAATATTTCTTTATTCATGGATCCTGGTCGACCTTGGTGGATTTATGTGGATAAAAGGTCGTGTGTGATAAATCTTCATGAGAGAGGATTTACGTACAAGAAGTTTGCGTAGGTGGTGTCGATATTGTTAAACCCTGGAGGTCATGATCATGTTCATCAGTTCATATATGATTAATTACATTAAGTTGTAGTTGATCAAAAAGCTTTCTAGTTCAATCACCTTCTGCCAAATGGAATATATTTTAATATATATTTTTAAGGGCGACCAATTGGCTAACTAGGTAATTCATTTGAAATTGAAAACTATATTTTTAAGGGTGACCAATTAATTAACTAGGTAATTCATTTGAAAATGAAATCTTGGATCAACAGTTTTCCCATACTGTGTATATATTTTTTTCAACGTACGTACGCTTTTGATAATGAATACGTGGATGCTCACTATATTTTTTGGATGCGCTTTTTTTTTGTTTTTTGCCTTTATCAGGGGGGGTGATTTTAGCATTATACCTGATCCAACCAGGACTAGGGTTATCACCATGTCCAGGTCGTCTGTTGATTTATCTTGTATGTACTTGAGGAGTTAATTTGGTAGAAATCATAAAAGAAATTTGTACGAGGTTTTTTTTTCCGTGTGATTTACGGTGCATATAATCATAATAAATGATTTTAAAAATAATCTATAATAATTAATTATATTCAAATATAATGACAACATATGAAAAGATTTTTTACCATCTTACTTTTATATATAATAAAAATAGTATATATATATAATATCGTAAATAATAATATCTAAACTTTGATATTATGATATATAATATGCACGTTTACATATAAAACTTTAAATTATATTATATGTATTATTTGTTCTAAAAAATGATTTAAGATAATCAAAAACAACAAATTAAGAGTGAATAGAAATTATATGTGCTGAAACAAATTATAATAATAATAATAATAATAATAATAATAATAATAATAATAATAATAATAAAACTGTTCATCCATTAAAACTATTTCAACATTATTAATTTTTTATTTATTATTAAAACTTCGGATCTCTGAAAAACTTGATACTTAAATTTTGAACATTTACTGCATCTGTATTGATTTGGTTGATAAAATTAACGTGCCCGACCATATTTAAAAACTTATTTAAAAGTTTTATTGTTACTAAGTATATTTTGTCAAATTTTTCAATCTATATCATAAAGTTTGTCAAGAGCTAAAAGTTTAACTTTTATATATAATATTATTCAATTATAGAATTCAAATTCAAAAGTGTTTATCTATCTAATTTTTTTCATATATATATACAATTTTTATACCTATTTAATTTTTTTTATATATATAGAATTCGAATTCAAATTTAAATGTATTTATATAATATTTTTCATCTATAAAATTCAAATGTATTATTTAATTTCTTGCAAATAATTAATTTTTTTATATTAAATTTTTATAATATAATTTATTAATAATAATGATAATAATAATAATAATAATAATAATAATTATTATTATTATTACTATTATTTATCCTTAAAATGCATTTTTACCTTATAAGGTAATTTATTTATGGAATTCAAATTAAAAAATGTTAACCTATTTTTTTTTTTCATATATGAAATTCAAATTCAAATTCAAATATATTTATATAATATTTTTCATCTATAGAATTCAAATTCAAATAATTAATTTTTCTATATTAAATCCTTATAATATAAATTTATTATTATTATTATTAATATTATTTATCCTTTAAACACCTTTTTATCTTATAAGGAAATTTATTTATGGATTTCAAATTAAAAAATGCTAACCTATTTATTTCTTTTTCATCCATGAAATTTAAATTCAAATTCAAATATATTTATATCATTTAATTCAAATTCAAATGTTTTTATATAATATTTTCTATCTATGAATTCAATTCCAAATTCAAATGTATTATTTGATTCCATGCAAACAATTAATTTTCCTATATTAAATACTTTTATTATAATTTAATTATATTTACTATTATTATTATTATTATTATTATTATTATTATTATTATTATTATTATTATTATTATTATTATAACTTAATTAACAATAATTTGGATTTAGAAAGAGGTATGTATATATATATAGAGTTTAATTACTATAATATGCCAACTTGTACATTATGATACAGATCAGTATCAGACTATATATAATTTATGGAGTGTTATATATATATATATACACTATTTTAATATTACATATAATTTGATTATGACCTACGTTTAATGTGCATGTCAATATTCATTTTAGCAGAATTTTTAATATATACTATAT
This sequence comes from Ziziphus jujuba, assembly GCF_031755915.1. Taxonomy (NCBI): domain Eukaryota; kingdom Viridiplantae; phylum Streptophyta; class Magnoliopsida; order Rosales; family Rhamnaceae; genus Ziziphus; species Ziziphus jujuba. The sequence continues at coordinate 22,455,356 of NC_083379.1, forward strand.
ATTATTACCAACAATTATATAGTATATAAAAGTAGAATATATATATATATATATATATATAATATAATATATAAAAGTAGAATATGTATAATATATAATCTTATAATCGCATTTGTATATGTAAAAATATTTAAAATATGTTTGATTAAGGAACCATATATATGCAAATACAATTTAAGTCATATATAATATTATAATAATAAAAATATATATTTTATTCTTTCACTTCATGTCTGAAATATATAATATTCAACTGATCAATTTGCTGCTCACTTTACGTCCATGATAATTATATTTATAATAGTATAATAATAAATATGCAGTTATTTATTATAAATAAATAATAATATATATTTATTATTATTTTATAATAATAGATTTTATATATTTTTGGATACATCCATAAAAGATAAAAAATTTCATAATCTTTTAATCAATTATATAATATTATAATAATAAAAAGATATATTTTTTAATATAACCAATAAAAAGTAAAAAAATCTCATACTTTTAAATAGCTATTCGATTTGATATTAATTAATATTTTGATAAGATCATAAATAATAAAAGAAAGGAAAGATGATTTTTTAATTAATGGTTTTTTAGGGAAATTGGAAGAATATGAGGATGACAGGTGACGCATACTTTTCTTCTTTTATATATTATATAGATGTAGATATCCAAAATGTCTAGTTAAGTAAATATATTTACACTTGATCAAAACAAAATTTGGTAACTCAATATATTTTTCCATAACCTATTATTAACAATTTACAAATTATTGTTATTGTCCAAAGTATAGTAACAAAATTAGTTTTAACTTAAACGATGCTTTTGGTTATAAATTAAGTTATTTAGTTATTTATGATTAAATCTTTTGATCATGTGGTTTCCAGTGGCAACATATTCATAGTATTTGTATAATCATAATTTATATATTTAGTTACAACATTTTATAGTGAGTAACAAAATTCTTCATATGATTAAAAAAAAAAAAAATCAAAATTTGTCATTAACAAATACCATTTATTATTGTCCAAAAGAAATCATTTATTATTATTATTTTTTGTATGATTAATTATTAGTGCATTACACATTTTAATTGTAACAACTCAATCTGAGAAAACACTTATAATTTAAATTTTTAACTAAGTTTGACCAGAGTTGACCGAGGTTGACAAAGTCAAACACATTATACAGTTGACTTTTTTATACAACTAGAGTTTTGTTTTGACTAGGGCATTATTGAAAAGAACACATCACCATGAGTTTGTAGCCTAATGGCAATGTCTAATTTTGAGCTAAGTTGAGGAGTTATACTTAGAACAATGTTTGATTTGAATTGATTAGGTGGGGCCTAAGATTGACTTTTTTATTTGGTTAAAGTTTGGTTTTGACCAACATACCATGGCGTAGTGCTCGTGAATATGAGTTTGAAGCCTGATAGCATGCTCAATTTGGAACTACAGTTAAAAAAATTATGGCTCTGTAAAGTCTTACAATTATTTTATTGATATTAGTTCCTTAGGTAGTTTTTATCGAACAGTATGTAAAAGGTTATTTGAAAATTTTCATGATAGGTGACACATGTCACCAATCTACAAATGCCATGTGTCCAACTTCTTTTTTCTTTTTATTTCTTTTACCTTTTTTTTTTCCATCTTCTCCTTCGATGCCCTCACTCTCTCTCTCTCTCTCTCTCGATTTTAGCCAAATTGACCCCCAACCCATTATGATCTTTCCTCACCGCCCATCACACCTGAAAACCCACCTTAAGACCGACCACCTCATCATTTTTTTAGGCGGAGGTTGCAGGAGACATGCATTATACTTCAAAATGGGTTTAAGAGATTATGGGCACACATCATTGATACTTGAGCCAGTGAGGTGATGCTTATGGGTATTCAGGTAGTATGGGACTTGTCATTTGTGCCCCTAGAGAGATAGATAGACTTTGGTATTAATCTTGTCCTTAATGCTGGTCATATCTCACTACCGCCATGCTAGATGACTCAAGTGGAGTTGAATGAGTGGAAGACTCAGCTGCAGGAGTTAGTGGATAAGGGGTTTGTGAGACCAAGTGATACGAACCTAGGACGACCTGCTCCTAAACCCGTATTATATTAGCCCGGATCTTTAATTAAGTTCAAGTTCTAATGGAATGGACCTCAACCCCTAACCAACCTGTGGTTAGAAACCTTGGTATAATGTAGACGCCACAATAGGGGATGGAAAACCTATTGATAAGTCAAGCTAAAACAACCAATTCTCTAATGGTGTTTTAGGTGTTCTCAAAGAACAAAGAGATAATTAATCTCACAAGTATTTTCTCAATCAAATCAAAGTTTAAAGTTATCTTATTAATGAAAAATAAGCCTTTAAATAGGCTTTGAAAGAAACAAAATAAACCCTAAAAACCCTAGGAAAAACCGGCCACTCAATGAAGAATTCTACCTTGGCCGAAACTTTCCTTTTCCTAATCTAATTTGGATTAATTAATTCCTTTATTTTGAATTAGGAATTAATTAATTTACAAAGAAAATAATAAAATAATAACTTTCCTAATCTTATTTTTCCAGAAAATAAATAAATAGAAACTAAAAAATAATGGTAGTTTCCTAAAACCAAAAAGTAGAATAAAATTAGGAAACTAAAATACTAGCTTTTTGACTACATTGACTTTGACCAATTCTTTGACCAAATTGAGCTCCAAATCAGCTTCTAGATGCTTTGTAGGATGCCAAATAAACTGAATATGAAGGCCCACACGTTGCCCATGCTTGGAAAAATAAGAAAAGGCTAATACAGTAAAATACAGTAAAGCCAGCAAGCAATACAGCAAATTCGGCCAAATTGTTGAAGCTGTCCGTACAAGCCCTTTTTGATTGCATTTGAGGCTGCTTTAACTTGATTCCATGACCTCTTAGGTATATGTATTGAACCCATAAATCATTGGAACCATTTCATGCTTCTCGGACTCCAAAAATGTACCAAAACCGTCACCCGGGTCCGTATCGGCTTCCACCACTTGGATGCTTAGAATAGGCTTTGTATCTTCAAGTATGGACAAGCTCTGTTGAGATTGATTACCCCCTGTATAAATCCTCCTAGGTTGTCCTTAAATCTCTTAATTTGAGCTCTTGTGATTGGCCTAGTCTTCATCCGTGTCGAGTCAGCACCCCAACGGGTTATCGGTTGAGCGGGCTCGGGCGGAATCACATCATTCCCCTCCTCTTGAAAAGGATTTGTCCTCAAATCAAGATCATCACCTGCAGCAAAAGGAGTTAAATCAGCAACATTAAATGCAGCACTCATGTTATACTCACCCGGTAAATCAAGCTTGTAGGCATTCTTGTTATTCGGCTCCAAAACTTGAAAAAGTCCATCCATAGGCGGTATGAGCTTTGACTTTCTTTGTTTAGGAAACCTTTCCTTTCGTAAGTGCAACCAAATCAATTCTCCTGGGTCAAACCCTATTAAAACAAAATCTAGAAATACATGCTCATTATGGTAAAAATTACACTTTTTAAAGTTAGCAATCAATATTTCCCAAATTTTCAAATTACCACTAAGTAAAGCTCTCAACAATGCAGATAAAGTTCTATGCAATAAAGACATCTTTAACTAAGTATCTTTAAAATTCATGGTCAGAAATGATTTCTTATTCATAATTAGTTTATTAACATCACCAAAGCTAAGATAAAAATTTATATTTTTCCTTTCTTGTCTTCCTTTTCCTTTCTCACTCACGGGCATCTCACCTTCCTCACTCTCGGCTTTTGCACCAAATTTCTCACTCTTGGTTTTAATAAAATTTTTCCACACAACCTGAGTATTAGAAGACTTACCTTGGACAGCAAGCTCACCTTTTCCCTCTTGATTGGATGGTAGTCCAATTGGAATTTTATTTGGGAAGACATCTCCAAATTCCTTCAAAAGAGAATTTATTGAACTTGGCAATTCAAGTTCTTCAAAGTTAGTTTGATCATTAAAATAATATTCTTTATAAATTACGACCAGCAAAGGTTTCTTACACTCAATAACCTTATTAATATCTCCTAAACTCAAATAAAAATTCTGGTTTTTCCTCTCTTTTCTTTCTTTTCTTTTTCCTTCCTCGGTTTGGCTCTCATTGGCGGAAATTTCCAGTTTTTTTATGCTCTCGGGTTTGCTCTCTTTTCTCACCTCTCTCTCGGCTTTTTCTTGGTGTTTCCACTCAATATGAACCTTAGAAACCTTACCTTGGTCAGCAACCTCAACCTTACCTTCTTGAATGGATGGTGAAGCCGTTGGTGCCATGCTTGCTTTTTCCTTGAGCTTTTCGGCTTCTCTCCTTTGTTGCATTTGTAATTGGTCCTTGTAAACCTCTTTAGGAGATAATGGTTCCAGCTTGATCTTCTTCCCTTTAAACCTGAAAACAATACTATTTTCTCGACCAAAATGAGTAGCATCTTTATCAAATTGCCATGGTCTACCTAATAGTATATGTCCGGCAATCATAGGCAGAATATCACATAAAACTACATCCTCATATCTACCTATATTAAATTTTACTCTGGCTTGTTTGTTTACTTTCATCTCACCACTATCATTAAGCCATTGTAATCTATAAGGTTCTGGATGTTTAATTGTTTTCAAGCCTAATTTATCAACTACAAGATTACTTATCACATTAGTACAACTCCCAATATCTATAATCATGCTACAAATTTTACCTTGTATTTCGTAGCGAGTGTGGAAGATGTTTTCCCTTTGTATCTGCTCTTCATCCTTGTAGACAGCAAGTACTCTCCTTGAAACCAAGCTTAACTCGGCATTAGATGTATCTACAGGTTCGGTTTCATCTTCATTACAAGCCTCCTCTTGCTCGGTTTCCGCTCCACTTTCTTCACTTGCGGATTCCAGCTCACCATCACCCTTTAATACCATGATTCTTCTATTTGGGCATTGGCTAGATATGTGTCCTCTTCCTTGGCACTTAAAACAAATTATTTCTCTAGATTTTTGAGGTTTAGGCTCATATTTTATATCACCTCTAAGTGCTTGGACAGATTCGGTCTTGACCTCTCTTCTTGGCCGATTGGTTGATTCTTCTCCTAATTTCGGCCTCAACTTGTTTTCATAAGTAGAATTATTTTTCCAGCCACTTGAACTTGTCCTTCCATTGCTAGAAACTCCTCCAAACCGTGTACTAACACCCCTCCTCTTGAATTGGTTCTCAAGTTTAATGGCTACATGCAACATCTCCTCCAATTCCAAGTATTGTTGTAATTCAAGTTGGTTGGCAATGCCCACACGTTGCCCATGCTTGGAAAAATAAGAAAAGGCTAATACAGTAAAATACAGTAAAGCCAGCAAGCAATACAACAAATTCGGCCAAATTGTTGAAGCTGTCCGTACAAGCCCTTTTTGATTGCATTTGAGGCTGCTTTAACTTGATTCCATGACCTCTTAGGTATATGTATTGAACCCATAAATCATTGGAACCATTTCATGCTTCTCGGACTCCAAAAATGTACCAAAACCGTCACCCGGGTCCGTATCGGCTTCCACCACTTGGATGCTTAGAATAGGCTTTGTATCTTCAAGTATGGACAAGCTCTGTTGAGATTGATTACCCCCTGTATAAATCCTCCTAGGTTGTCCTTAAATCTCTTAATTTGAGCTCTTGTGATTGGCCTAGTCTTCATCCGTGTCGAGTCAGCACCCCAACGGGATATCGGTTGAGCGGGCTCGGGCGGAATCACATCACCAAGTGTGCCTCCTTAGGGTGCAGTAGTTCTATTTGTGAAAAAGAAGGACAGTGTTATACGGTTATGTATTGATTATAGATAGCTAAATGAGATTACCTTGCAAAACCTATATCCTTGTCGCATATTAATGATTTATTTAATCAGCTAGAAGGTTTCAATGTGTTTTCCAAGATTGACTTCAGGTCAGGATATCAGTAGTTAAGGATTAAGAAATCTGATATTCCTATAACCGCTTTTAGGACTTGATATGGATGCTATGAGTTTTCGTGATGTCTTTTGGTTTGATCATACTCCTGCAGCCTTCATGGATCCTATGAAAAGGGTTTTTCACCCATTCTTGGATCAATTCAACATAGCTTTTATTCACCACATCTTGGTGTATTCTTGAAGTAAGGATGAGCATGAGGTGCAAATGAGGTTGGTGTTGCAGACTTTGAGGGAGCATCAATTTTATCCTAAGTTTAGCAAATGCAAGTTTTGGTTGGATAAAATAGGTTTCCTTGGGCATATTGTTTTTGCTGATGGCATTTATATGGATCCTCAAATGATAGAAATGGTGTTGAATTGGAAACAACCTACAACAGTGATTGAGGTGTGGAGTTTCTTGGGTTTAGCAAGGTATTACTGCAAATTCACTGAGGGGTTTTTAAGGTAATACGACCACTTCACTATTTGACCAAGAAAGGAGTTAAGTTCGTATAGGTGGATAGATATGAGCAGTATTTCTAAGACTTGAAGAAAAAATTGACTTCAACGTCTGTTCTGACTTTATCAGAAGGCAATACAGGGTTTGAGGTTTATAGTAGTGCTTCTCACCAGGGCTTGGGATGCGTATTGATGCAGCATAAAAGGATAGTGGCTTATGCTTCCAGGCAATTGAAAAAGCATGAGTTGAATTATCCTACACATGACTTAGAGCATGTAACAATGATCTTCACTTTGAAGACTTTGAGATATAACTTATATGGAGCTACGTGTCAAGTTCACACCAACCATGAGAGCTAGAAGTATCTGTTTATAGAGAAGGAGTTAAAACTAAGACAAATGAAATGGAAGAAGCTACTTAAGGATTATGATTGCACCATTGATTACCATCCTAGAAAGCAAATGTCGTAGCCGCTGAATTGAGTAAAAAAGCTATAGGCTTTTAGCATACGTGCAGACGAGCAACTTCCTTTAATGGTTAAGTTACAGAAGTTAAAATTTAAGTTGATGATGGACCCATGGGAGCCCTTTTAGTTAGTTTTGGAGTTTAGCTCATACTTATTGATCACATTCATGATGCCCAACTTCATGATAACTTTTCAGTAAAGTTGGAAAGCATAGTTGTTAAGGGTTTGACTAAAACTTTCAAAATGAGAGATGATGGAGTTTTGGTTATGGGTATTAAACTTTGTGATCCTAGATAAGGGACTTAAAAAGGAGATTCTTAATGAAGCTCACAACTCAGCATATGCCATATATCTTGGCAACACCTAAATGTATAGCATTTTATGAGAGTATTATTAATGGTGGAGGATGAAAAAAGAGGTTACTGATTATGTATCAAAGTTTTTAGTGTGTCAAAAGGTGAATGTAAATAGGAAAAAACCTTAAGGACTTGTGCAACCTTTGCATATTCCAGTATGTAGGCGGTAACATATTACCATGAACTTCTTATTCAAGCTTCCTTATGCTCAGTTAGGCCATGATGGTATTTGAGTGATTATTGATCAAGTCATGAAATATGCTCTTCAAACTTTATGTGAAGGAGATTGTAAGTTTGCATGGAAATCCTGTGTCTATTGTCTCATATAAGGACATAGGCTCACATTCAAATTTTGGGGGAGTCTACAAGAAGCTTTTTTTACTAAGCTAAATTTTAGTGCTGCTTTCTACCCATAGATAGATGGGTAGTCAGAGAGAACTACATAAATTATATAGGATATGTTGATATATTTCACCAACAAAAACAGTTATCATTCGAGTTTTAGTATAGCACCTTATGTGGCCTTGCATAAGAGGTAGTGTAGGACTCCTATATGTTAGAGTGACATTGAAGATTGGTAGCCCACAGGTCCCATCTATGTGTAGTAAGTAATCAATAAAGTCGGGATCATTCTTAAGAGGCTGAAGGCAGCTCAACATAGGCATAAGAGTTATGTAGATGTTAAAAGAAAGGACCTTAAATTTGAGGTTAGAGATAAAGAGACCTTGAAGCTGTAACCTTGGAAAAGGGTATTGCATTTTAGGAAACAAGGAAAATTGAGTCCAAGGTACAATGGGCCATATGAGATAAATTAAAGGATTGGGCATGTTACCTACCAACTTACTTTGTTAATGGAATACGACATTTTTCATGTCTCCATACTTCGCAAGTATATATTGGACCCCTTAATTGTATTGGAGACTCAACAAATTCAGCTAAAGGAGGACTTATCTTATAAGGAGCAACTAGTATAGATACTTGACCGTAGAGATTAGAAGATCAGTATCAAGACCATAGCCTTGGTTAAAGTTTTGTGGAGGAACCATGCCGTAAAGGAGACTACATGGGAACCAAAGGACCACATATAGAGCCAACATCCTCACCTTTTCCAGCACTAAGGCACGAATTTCTTGGATGATTTTTTTTAAGGGGGTAGGTTGTGATGACCTGTCCCAAAATCAGAAATTATAATTTAAATTTTATTTCATTTGGTTGGAATTGATTAATTGGATTATTACTGGGCCCTAAGTTTCACTTTTATTGGTCAATAATTTTGGTTTGACTAATACAGTATAACGTATAGCTCATTGATATGAGGTCATAAACTGGCGGCACATCTAATTCTGAGTTAAGTTTAGAAAGTCATTGTTCGAGAAGTTTTTACATATCGATATTTATCTATGTCCAAACCTATCTAAGTTTTAGTCTCTTAGTCAACCTAAGGATACCTCAAGAACCATGTCCTTGTTAAACAAAATGCAAAGTACCGAAAAATTCCCAAAAACTCTCCCCAGACCCATGGAACTTAAACCGGGTTAACTCAACCCATTTTATCACCAAACTAGGTTGGCCAATTTTCATCATTTTCTGACCACCACTATTCATACATTCCAGTCACACTAAACGATGACCAAAATACAAAATTTCACCACCTAACTCTATTGAACATGCCCAAATCTAGGAGGCGAAGTCGTGGCAGCATCGTCGCCAGTCATAGACAGGTTGGCCAGATTTTTGGCCGTTTTAGCTTGACCCATACTCCTTATCCACCATTTTTAGACCTTCTAAACTTATTTCTAGCCTTCTTTTGCAAAGATTCCCCATCGTTTGAGAGATCCACCAACAACAAGGTTGGCCAAATTTTCCAATGCATTTTCCTACCATTGCCGATATTTTTTGGACTAAGGTAAGTACACCATCATATTCCTCATCTTTTGGGATTTTGTGAATATAATGTTTGTAAATTTTTGGACATTGTTTTTTTTTTTTTTTGGGGTCAATTAGTTTCATATTGAATAAATTTAGACAGTGTTTGGACATAATTGAATAAATTGGATAAAATTGGACATAATTGAATAAATAGGATTAAATTAAAGTTGGATTAGTATAATTAGGCATTAGTGGGACCTAATAGAAGATTTAATTTCAATAAATTAGTCTCTGGGTGAAAAATCCCAATTTTGAGTATCATGTCTTTAAGGTTCACTGTATAATCGAACTGTTTAGTGTCCAATTTTAAAAATTTTAAAATTATTAAAGTTATTTTGGGATATTAGTATGCATCAAATGTCTTTTAGGCACCTGAACCGATATTTGAGGCGATCCGGTAGAGGAGCTAGTTCGAGATGTGATTTATAAGTGAACTTTATTTTCTTAAATGGTTTTGGAAATTATGTGTTTAATTGTATGTAATATATATATTACTCTGTTATTATTATTCTTAGAATTATTTGAATTATATGTTTTATCACATGCTATGAAATAATATTTAACTTACCACATTGTAGTATATAAAAAAAAGAATGATTTCACTTAAATAAATTTTTGTTTATGGTCATACAAGTATATATATATCTATGTTGTTATATACGGGAACATTTTAATACAATGATTATGAGTATTGTACCATGGATATGGATTTGTTGGATTATAGTTATGTGTATTTATTTTATCATCTCTTACTTGATCATGTAATTCTTGAGGTTGGATGGAAGTCTCAATCTACGACGCCTCCAGAACGTTGAAGGTCGCATTGATAGTTTCTACATACGTAGTTGAGAACACACTACAATGCTAGTGTGGTCAGGTGACAAGTTATGATAACGGATAAAGTACATAGGGTTGTTGTTGTTACATTATGGTTAAAATATATGGTTATTTATATATTTTATTACCAATAGTTATAATTCATAAATCATAAAAATATTATTTTATCATAAGGTAGAGGATATTATCTGGTTTTAATTTCCTCATCCTATGATTTATGAAATTGTTATGTCGGGAATAATTAAGTAGCCTTATGGAAACTGTTTGTCAAAATAGGGGAACCTTCAAAGAGTGAAAGTGATACGAACCTAGGTCGGCTTGCACCTAAACCTGTATTAAATTAGTCTGGATAAAAAATAAGTCCAGATTCTAATGACCACTTTGACCTTTAATCAAATTTTGAATAGAAACCTTGATATATATCGAAGATGCCATAATAGGTTGTAGATTGTCTCATTGATAGGTCAAACTAAAACACTCATTCTCTATTCGATGTTTTAAGTGTTCTAAAAGAACAAAGAGAAATCTTTCTCACAATAATTTTTCTGAATCAATAATGTAATGTTATTTTTCTACCTCGACCTCATTCTCCATATAGTTCCATCCTTGGGTTTGGTCTTCTATGTTGGTTGTCAAATCTGTCCATTCTTTCATCAAATTGATCAAACAGAGCATTCATCCTTTGCACTTGCTCCCTGATGCTATAGACTCTCCCTTGAACCCCATGGAATCCTCTCCAAGTTCTCTTATAGAATCACCTCCCCTTTGTAATTTTGAATCTATCATGTTAGTGAAATAATGTAAGAAATCTGATACGAACCTAGGTTGACTTACTCCTAAACCCATATTATACTAGTCCAGGTCGAAATCAAGTTCAGATTCTAATGGTCACCTTGACCCTTAACCAACTTGTGATTAGAAATCTTGGTATATGATGAAGACACCACAATAAATGATGGATGTCCCATTGATAAGTCAAACTAAAACACTCGATATTTATGTGATGTTTTAGGTGTTCAAAGAGAAGAAAGATAATTCTTCTTATAAATAATTTTTGAATGATAATCTAAGCTGTAGTTCCATTGAAAAATAAGCCTTAAAATAGGCTAGAGTTACAAAAAAAAAACTCTAAATAATTAAGCCAAAACAGGCCAATGATAAGGAAACAAAAGTTGTGGCCGAATTTGACGAACTTTCGTAATTTAATTTGTATTAATTAATTCCTTAATTTTGAAGTAGAAATTAATTAATTTACAATTAAAATAATAAAATATCAACCTTCCTAAATTAATTTGTCCAGCAAATAATCAAATAAAAAAAAAATAAATGATATTTCTCGTTCACTCGAATAGAGATTGTCTTCAGTTGCACAGGATCAGTACACTAGTGGGTTGTAGGTTGTACCGGTATAGGCTGGTTCTCATCAAAATCTCACCAAGTTCACTCCCTCCCGTGTGTCACTCAAATAAGCTCTCATTCACTCGTGTGTTCATACTAGTTTTGGCTTTTAACCTTCTTATACACTCACACTCTCTTGCCTTTTTCACTCTAAAGATTATCTTAAAGTTCTAATAAAACACACTTACAACTAGTAACTAGATCATATCTCCTAGTTAAGCCTAGCAATTAACAGAAGCAAGAGGCAGGCAAATTCCAAGTGAATTATAAACCTAATTCTCATCTTTACTATCCAAAAATAAGGAAAAATAATAAAGAAATTTTTGGATTCCATAAGGAATCAAACCATAATATTAAGATGCTACAAGATCTCGTACATTGGAACCCATGGTTATGGACCCGAATCCATTAGTATGTCATAATTCAAGGATAAAATTTAGAAAAGGGTTCAAACAATTAACAAGAACAAAATTCGAAGAAAATATGAGATAGTTGTTGGTTGTAGTTCTTGCAATTTAGGTCTTTGTCTCAATCCTTAACCAATGTCAATCCAATAAATTAGCACACAATATTCCAATATCTAGCAACCAAAATTGAATGAGCAACCAACAACTTCAACAAACACAATTGAATTTCCAAATCCAAACAATACTTAATTTCACAACTCCTCAAAACCGGCTTTTGCACAAATTTCTTTTTTTTAAACTTGGGCCTTTTTTTTTTTTAATCATAAATAGAATAATATCACACAATTTACAGCAGCACAATCCCCCTAAAATTAAAAAATAATGCAACTACAATGCCTAACAATTTCTCCAATTCGATTGTAACTTCCAAGTAAAACAAATTGCAAAAATTTAGGGTTTTGCAATATGTTTTCCAAAATTCCATTTTTTTTAATATATAAGTGAAACTAATTAAGACTAAAAGTAGCAAATAAAAATTAACAATAAACCAAATTACAAAGATCTAATATTCGAAATCAACTAACAAACTAGAAAGCAAGCGAAATTCGGCTAAACAAAAGAAAACCTAATTCGCTATGAAGAATGATTTTTTTTTTTTTTAATATCCAGAATTGTATGGGTAGAAAGAAACCTTAAACTAATTTTAAAAATAAAGAATAAAACAAAAATAAACAAAACAAATAAAATAGATCAAACCTGAACAGAATTCGATTATGATATCAAATGATACGGACTTAGGTCAACTTGCTCCTAAACCCGTATTAAATTAGCCCGGATCAAAATTAAGTCCAAATTCTAATGGCATCCTTAACCCTAATCAACTTGTACATAGAAACCTTGATACATTTTGAAGATGCCACAATAGGTTATGGATTGTCCTATTGATAAGCTAAACCAAAACACTCGTTCTTTATTCGGTGTTCTAGGTATTCTAAACAAACAGAGAGAAGTCTTTCTCACAATAATTTTTTTGGATCAATAATGTAAATTTATTTATTAAGAAATAAGCCCTTTAAATAGGCTAAAGTGACAAAATCAAAACCCTAAAACAATAGGTAAAAACCGGCCAATAAAACTAAACAAAAGGTGTGGCCGAATTTTACATGTCTTTCCTAATCTAATTTGTATTAATTAATTTCTTAATTTTTAAAAAAGAATTAATTAATTTACAATAAGAAATATCAAATATCAACCTTCCTAAATTAATTTTTCCAGTAAATAATTAAATAAAAACCAAAAATAAAAAACTATGTCCTAAAATAAAAGTTAAATTTTAGATTTGGAAAGTAGTTGACTAGTTTCCAAATAAGCTGTCCTTGTCCAATCCCTAGCTAATTTAGACTCCAGATCTGATCCAACATGCCATGTAGGATGCCTAGTAGGATTAAAACTAGTCCCCATATGTTTCCATTGATTGGAATGATCAAAGCTTGCTTGGAATGCAAGTAAACTACTTCCCAACGCCAAATTAGCCAAATCTGGCCAATGTGGAAGCTTGGATGCCCTTGATTCTGCCTTGTCGTGATTTCATGACCTCTTGATAAGCTCAAACATGTTCATAGGCCAACAAACTCATCCCTTGTTGTCCAAAATACTCAAATGCACCAAAACAGCTTCCCCGGTCCATTTCTGCCTTCACAACTTGGATGCTCAGCACGGGCTTAAAATCTTATGTTATTAATATGCCCTCTGGAGATTTAATTACATTTTATATGAAGCAAACAAGATTTTCTTTAAAACTCTTAGTTTGGGCCCTAGTAATTGGCCCGATCGCCAGCTACACAGGATCAGCACCCTAGCAAGTGTTGATTGTACGGCTACGGGTGGATTCTCATCATCAACAGAAAGTGAGGTCTTGAGAGAAATAATTTTAAAGAATAATATTTATTTTCATAATACCATAATTGTTTACTCACTAAGCTTGTCTCATAGTTTTGTATTTTTTTAAAACTATTTCCCTCGGCTTTGACAAATAGTGGATGAATATTATGATTGGGCATTGTTCCACAATCACGACCTTCATATATTTTGTCATTATTGCATCTTCACGTTCAACACCTTTCTGCTGCTAATGTATTTTTTCTTTTCTACTTTCTCATGAGAATATTTTATAATTTATTTTATTTGTCTTTGGACTCATTTACTTTTTTTTTTTAGTATGCTCTAATGGATTGACTTAATATGTATGCTTATTTCTATTTTTCTTTCTTTTTAGCTAGAACCCTTGACAGGTATGACTATGATTCCAAAATTCCCATTAAAAATAATTATTTTTCTCTTTTATGCTATTGGGTTATATCAAATCTATGGCGATGTTCCATCAAATTCTTGGGTGCCTAGAAAGGGCTTCAAGAGCCGTCCTGTCATCTTGGTGTTAGAGCATTAGGTTTTCTTGATCCTTGTAGACCCACACTGTTGTGTGCATAATACCTTTCAACATCGTCTCATTCATTTATTAGACTTGGGTTGAATATCATTTTCAGTTGAATTTGTCTTTTATATCTTGATTCTAAGATGTCTTCCAAATGTGGTAGACCTAGATGTCAACGAGAGCCAATAGAGGGTGTGGGTGAGGCCGCCCTAGGGGTTTAGGACATAGAGTGTTTGGCTAAGATTATGGTGAGAGGTACGCATAATAAGTCTTTGAGCCTGATAGTGAAGTAGGCTAGAGAATTCGGTCTAGTGACATTTAAGGGCACCACCGATCTATTAGCAACATTGGCTTGGTTAGCTACAGTTGAGAAAATTTTAGAGAAAGGCATGCAATGTCTCCAGGAGGACAAGGTTAGGATCACTAGTTTCCTTTTGGAAGGCGAAAATCGCACTTGGTGGGTTAGTAAATGAGTAGTACAAGATCACACATGGGAGCAGTTTAAGGTGGCCTTTAATGGCGAGTTTTATCCTTCAACCTATAAGAAGTTAAAGAGGTTGGAGTTTGAATGAGTAACTTAGAGGACCATGCATGTTGGAGAGCATGAGAAGAAGTTCAGGGAGCTATCATAGTTTAGAGTTTTAGTGAATCCTTGATCACGTCATGAAAAAGTAGAGGCTCTTGAATGGGTTGATTAAGCATATTGCTATAGGCATCTCAAAAGCTCACCATCCTATTTATCAAGCTTTGTAGAAGGCATCTTTATATTTTGAAGCTCGAGTAGAGATTCCTAGGCCTCGATGATGACCTTTGAAGGGTACATCTTCCAGCGCTCTTAGTCATGGTCGTCCAAGAGATGTAGCTTTAATTTTGGGACAACTGGCAGAGATGGTTTCATAAGAGGCAGACCTAGTGCCAATGGTGGTAGATTCCATAGGGGTACTTAGAGTCATAGTACCATTCAATGGTTTATTGACAGTGGCAATGGAGTTTGTCATTCTAGGCAGTATAGTGACCATTAGGAAGGTCAATCTTGTGGGTCAACCTGTATGCTTTGTAGCATTTGTAACAAATTACATACAGGGGTGTATTAGAGTGGATTGTGATTCCATTTTAAGATGGAGCCTCCTTTTTGGTTTAGAGATGGTATGGGTTCTTCTAGGTCAAGCCATCTAAATTAGCAGACTGGGTTTTATCAAAAGACTTGTTCTTGCTACTCACAGCAACAGGCTAGTGGTGTTGGCAAACAAGATTCTCAAGCGAGACAGTTTGATGCTACTTCTTCTAGCAGCATAGCATTGACAATACTTAAAGGTTCAGACAATGGTCAATAAGGATGACCACTAGTTAGGGGCAAAGTCTCTTCGATGATGCAGTAAGAGGCTTTAGTGACACCTGATGTGGTTATAGGTATGATATCGACTCTTAAGGTTGATGCTCATATTCTTATTTATCTAAAGATGTGCATTCCTTTGTTTCATGTAGTCCAGTAGCATGGGTGCGTAGAGATCATATTCTTTTAGGTTCAAACATAGAGGTTTTGATACCTATAGGAGAGTCATTATAGCCACCTGCAATATAGAAATATGTGTGATCACCAATGATAATCGAGAGATGAAGGAAAACTTGATTTTATTCGAGCTCCAAGGGTTAGATATTATTTTAGGGATGGATTGGCTTGCAATCAATCATGCTTCTATAGATTGTTTCAGTAAGGAGGTCACCTCTAGGTGATCGAAATTGTCTCATGTCATATTTCATAGGGAATGTAGGATTCCTCTCTCAAGCTTGATTTCAGCTGTGGTTATGTGTTGCATGCTATGAAAAAGGTGTTATGTGCTGCATGCGATAATCAGTATCCCTTGCCTTGCAATGATGATTTGTTTGATTAGCTACAAGATGCCAAGATGTTTTCTAGGATTTGCTTGAGGTAAGCATATCACCAGTTGAAGATTAACAAAATTGAAATTCCTAGGACAGCTTTCAAATGGATCCTCAAAAGGAGGAAGTGATGTTAAATTGGGAGCATGCTACTACAATGACTGAGGTGAGGAGTTTCTTAAGTTTAGCAAAGTATTAGTGCAGGCTCATTAAGGGGCTCTCTATGATAGCAGGACCACTTCACTATCTTATCAGAAAAGGAGTTAAGCTTGTATGGATGGACAAATGAGTAGAGTTTTGAAGACTTGAAGAAGAAGTTAACTTTGGTGCCTGTTTTGACTTTACTAGAAGGCAAAGAAAGGTTCAAGGTTTATAATGATGCTTCTCACTAAGGCTTGGTATGTGTATTGATGCAGCATAAGAGGATAGTGTCTTATGCTTCTAGATAGTTGAAATATCCTACTCATGACTTAGAGCTTACAGCAGTGATTTGAAGACTTGGAGACATTATTTGTATGAAGCTACGTCTTAAATCTACACTGACCATAAGAGTTTTAAGTATCTATTTAGACAAAAGAAGTTGAACTTAAGGCAAAAAAGGTAGATGGAGCTACTTAAAGTTTATAATTGCACCATTAACAACCATCATGATAGGAAAAATGTAGTAGCAGATGCATTGAGTAGAAAGGCTACAAGTTCTTTGGCATACGTGTAGATGGTGCAGCTTCCTTTGATGGTAAAGTCATGGAAGTTAGGATTGGTGTTGGGGATGGATGCATAGGGGGCTTTTTTAACTAGTTTTCCAATTCGACCCATACTTATTGATCGCATTCGTAATGCCCAATTTTCATTATTCCTTTTTGATGAAGCTGAAGGGCATGGTTGTTGAAGGTTTGACTATAGCTTTCACAGTGAGAGATGATAGAGCTTTGGATATGAGTACCAGACTTTATGTTCCTACAGATGAGGGATGTAAAAGGGAGATTCTTGATGAGGCTCATAGCTTAGCATATGCCATGCATCCTAGCGATATCAAAATGTATCGTACTTTACGAGACTATTATTGGTGGTAAAAGATGAAAAAGGAGATTACTTATTATGTATCAAAGTATTTGGTATGTCAACAGGTGAAGAGAGAGAAGCAAAAACCTTCAAAACTTTTGCAACCTTTACCTATTCCAAGTATGAAAGTGAGAACACATCTCTGTGGACTTCTTGATCAAGCTTTCTTATACTCAGTAAGGCCATGATGGTACTTCGGAGATTGTTGACCAACTCATGAAGTCTGCTCACTTCCGAGATTTATATATTGCATGATTTGCCTAAGCCTTATGTGAAAGAGGTTGTGAGCTTACATGGAGTTCTTGTGTCTATTAGCTCAGGCAGGGACACATTGTTCATATCTAAGTTTGAGGGAGCCTACAGGCAGCTTTGGGTACTAAGCTACACTTGAGTATTGCTACCTACTAATAGATGGGTAGTCAGGAAGGACTATACAGGCTTAAAAGGATATGTTGAAGTCTTGTGTATTGCAGTTCAAAGAGACTTAGGAGTCTCACCTACCTTTGGTAGAGTTTACCTTCAACAACATTTATCCTTTAAGCATTATTATGGCACTTTATGAGCTTTGTACAGGAGGCAATGTAGGACTCCGATATGTTGAAGTGAGGTTAGAGATTGGCAGTTTAGAGGACCTAATTATGTGTAATGGACAGTTAATATGGTCATGGTCATTCATGAGAAGCTAAACGCCCCTTAAGATATGTAGAATATGGAGATGTTAAAAGAAAGGACATTGAGTTTGAGGTTAAAGATAAAGTGTTTTTAAAGCTATCACCTTGGAAAAGTGTATTGTGTTTTGGGAAGCAAGGGAAATTGAGTTCAAGGTACATTAGGTTATATAAGATCATTAAGAGGATTGGGTCTATAGCCTATCGGCTTGCTTTACTGATGGAGCTCTCATAGATTTATGATGTTTTTCATGTGTCTAAACTTCACAAGTATAGACCAGACCCTTCATATATGTTGGAAACTCAACAGATTCAATTGAGAAAGGACTTATCTTATGAGAAGCAACCAATACATATCCTTAACTATAGAGATCAAAAGCTTCGTACTAAGACCATGCCCTTAATGAAAGTCTTGCGAAGGAACCATTCGGTAAAAGAGGCCACATGGGACTTAGAGGACCAGATGTGATACGAACCTAGGTCAACTTGCACCTAAACCCATATTATATTAGCCCAGAATTGAAAAATTAAGTTCATGTTATTATAGTCACCTCAAGCCCTAATCAACCTGTGACTAGAAACCTTGGTATATGATGAAGATGCCATAATAGGTGATGGATGTCCTATTGATAAGTCAAACTAAAACACTCACTCTCTAATGGTCTTTTAGGTGTTCAAAGAGAATAAAGAGAATTTTATAAGAGAATAAAGAAAATTCTATCTCAAAAATAATTTTCTGAATAATATTAAAGGTCATCTATCATTGAAAATAAACCTTTAAATAGGCTTTGAAACAACAAAATAAAAACCCAAAAGGATTAGAAAATTTCGGCCAACATAGAATTAAATTAGGAAATTGCCTAATTTCACACCCTTTCTTAATCTAATTTGTATTAATTAATTCATTTATTTTGAATTAGGAATTAATTGATTTACAATTGAAATTATAAATTAATAACTTTCCTACGTTAATTTGTCCAACAAAATAATTAAATAAAAGTTAGTTTCCTAAAACAAAAAGTCAAAATCTAATTAGGAAACTAGTTGACTAGTTTGAATATTGAACTAACTTGGACTAATTTCCAGCTTGTAAAGGCTCCAAATCAGATCCAATAAACCATTTAGGATACCAAATAGGATAAATGATGATTCCCACACATTGCCCTTAATTTTTGGTCCAAAAGGCTTTCCATACGAAAATCACCATTTTGGTTGCTTTCGATTCTACCTTGTCTTGACTCCATGACCTATTAATGATATTAATTGAATTAAACAAGTATTGAACCCATTCCATGTTGCCCAAAGTCCATAATTGCACTAAAACTGCTATCTAGGTCCGTATCGGCCTCCACCATTTGGATGCTTAAAACAGGCTTTGTATCTTCGGGTATGGACAAGCCCTTTTGAAAATTAATAACTCCTTGTATAAAGCTAGATAAGTTGTCCTTAACTCTCTTGGCTTGAGCCCTAGTGATTGGTCCAGACTTCATCCGTATGGTATCAGCACTCCAATGGGTAGTTGGTTGTACAGGCACGAGCGGATTCTCATCATTCCCCTCCTCTTGAAAAAGATTTGTCCTCAAATCAAAATTATCACTTGCAGCAAAAGAAGATAATTCAGCAACATTAAATGTAGCATTAACATTATACTCACTCGGTAGGTCGAGCTTATAGGCGTTTTCATTGATCCTTTCCAAAACTTGAAAAGGTCCATCCTCGCACAGCATAAGCTTCGACTTTCTTTGTTCGGGAAACCTCTCATTTAAATGTAACCAAACCTAATCTCCTGGGTCAAACACTATCACAAAAAATCCTACAAAAATCAATTTATTTTTATAGAAATCACACTTTTTAAAGTTAGTAAATAATTTCTCCTAAATTTTCAAATTTCCACTAAGTAAAGCTCTCAACAATGCAGGTGAAGCTCTATTCAACAAAACCATCTTTAAATAAGCATCTTTATAAATCATAACCAGTAGTGGTTTCTTAGTCAAAATTGCTTTATTAACATCACAAAAGCTAAGATAAAAAATTTTATTTTTCTTCTCTTTCCTCTCTTTTTCTTTCTCACTCACGGATTCCACTACTTTCACCTCACTCTTGGCTTTTCCTCCCCTTTTCTCACTCTTGGCTTTACCTTTGTTTTTCCACTCAAAAAGTTCTAGAAATGTTACCTGGTTTATCATGTTCGGCCTTGTTCCCTTGAATAGGTGTTGAAGTTGTGGGTGCCATATTAGTTCTTTCTTTGAGCTTTTCGGCCTCCCTCTTTTGTTGTATTTGAAGTTGGTCTCTAAATACCTTTCTGGAAGTCAATAGTTCCAGCTTGACCTTTTTACCTTTAAATGTTAAAACAATAGCATTCTTTCGACCATAATGTATAGTATCTTTATCAAATTACCATGGTCTACCTAATAAAATATTTCCAGCATGCATAGGCACAACATCACACAAAACAACATCCACATATTTATCAATGTTGAATTTTACTTTGGCTTGTTTAGTTACTTTCATCTCACTACAACCATTAAGCCATTGTAATCTATATGGTTCAGGATGTTTAATTGTTACTAAACCAAATTTTTCCACCACAACATTACCAACATTTGCATAACTCCCACTATCAATTATAATACTATAAACCTTACCTTGGATTTCACAACGAGAATTTGATCCTCATCTTTGTACACGGCCAAGACTCTCCTACTCACCAAGCTTAATTCGGCATTTGAAGCCTTTAGGGTTTCGGTTTCATCTTCAATTCCATCACTCTTGGATTCTAACTCACCATTACCTTTCAACACCATGATTCTCCTATTTAGGCATTGATTGGCAATGTGTCCTCATCCCTGGCACTTAAAACAAACAATGTCATGAGTTCTAGAGTGTTTTGGATCAGTTTTACCTTCATTCCTCGGTGCTTGGACAGATTTGGCTTTGGCTTCCCTTTTTGGCTAATTGGTGCTTTCCTCACCTAGTTTCGGTTTTGGTTTGTCGTCATATGTGGGATTGCTTCTCCCAACACTTGGATTTGTCCTCCCACTGCTTGTAACACCTCTAAACTGTGAGTTTATACCCCTCCTCTTGAATTGATTCTCAAGTTTGATAGCCATATACAACCTCTCTTCCAATTCTACATACTGTTGAAGCTCCACTTGGTTGGCTATCTCGCAATTCAAACCACCTAAAAACCTTGCCATGGTTGCCTCACATTCATACTTAACCTCATTATGAGCATCTCCATCTCTTTGTAGTAATCCTCCACGGTCCTACTTCCTTGAGTTAATGATTGAAGCCTTTGATGTAGCACCCTATGGTAATGACTTGGTACAAACCTCTTTCTCATGGGTCCTTTCATTTGTCACCAAGTTGTAATAGGTTCATCTCCAACTCTCCTTCGGGTACCTTGCTCATTAGTCCACCATTAGAGTGCATAATGTTTGAATTCCAAGGTTTCCAATTTAACTTTCTTAGCCTTCGAATAGTTATAACAGTTGAATATCATCTCCATTCGCTCCTCCCATTCTAAGTAAGCTTCCGGATCACTTTTTCCCATGAAAGGTGGTATGTTGGCCTTAATATTTCCAGGATCATCATCCTCATTCCTTGCTAGTCTCCCACAGATTGGCCTTCCTCGACCTCGACCTAGGCCACCATGTGCATCTAACCTTGGATTTGGCCCACCTTGTGATGTTTCCAATCTATCCATCCTTTGATCTAAGTGATCAAAGTGAGCATTCATCCGTTATAATTGCTCCATGACTGCCATCATGTCCGTGTGCTCACCTCCACTCTCCGAAGCTCGAGAATCACCCTCGAATCCTATGAATTCCTCTTCATTAATTCTTAATGGTGCATCTCCTCTTCTCACCCTTAAATCTACCATGTTAGTAAGAATAACACAAAAATCAAATAGAACCTCACTTAAATCACTCCCTTACGTGTTTCACTCAAACAAGGTCTCAACACTCATGTTTACATACTAGTTTCGGTTTTTGACCTTCTTTTAACCTCACATACTCTTGCCTTTTTCCACTCAAAAAATTAACCAAGCAAAATGAAAATACCTATTCTCGGCTTTGTAGGCAAAAACAAGGTAATTCGACAAGCAATTTTTTGGGAATGAATTAAAAGCTACCCAGAATATTAATGAGGCAATAATTCAAGGAATAAATATAGAGAAAGAAATTCAAACACGAACAAGAATCAAATTGAACAAAAATATACGATAGTTGTTAGTTGTTGTTCTTTGTAATTCAAGTTTTTTGTATCAAATCCTTTAACTAATTTTAATCCAAATAATTTTATCACTCAAGAATACAAATTTCCAGCAGCAATATAAAATTCCAGCAACTCCAAATTTCACAATTTTCCAGCAAACAAATTTTCAACTCCAAATTCAACAAGCCGGCCTTTTGTACAGATTTCTTTTTTTATATTCAGCTTTTTGGCTTTCTTTTTCTTTTTGTATCTGTTTTTTTTTTTTTAACTCACAGAATATAAAATCAAACTAGTATCAAATCAACAACAAGAAAATTGCAACTCCACCCACCAAAATTCCAAAACTCGTGACCAACAAAGTTCAAACTTGCAAATTTTTTGTAAATTTATGTTTGTTGCTGAAAACCCCTCTTTTTTTTTTTTTTTTTGGATCACAAATAGAATAAGGCAAAACAAATCCCAAAAGTGCCAAAAACAATACAATTTGCAAACTTGAATGCCAAATTCAACAAACCCGATTCTCCAACAAAAAGAAAAACAATTGCATAATCTTCGATTTTTATGCAATATGCTTTCGAAACTCTTTCTTTTTTTATTTTTTTGAATATATGAATGCAATAATTAAAATTAAAATAGCAAATAAAAATAAAAAATAAACTAAATTACTAAGAACAAAGATGAAAAACAACCAACAAACTAGGAAGCAAAAAATACAGTAAAACAAGGAATCTAGTTTCGGCTATGAATGACTTTTTTTTTTTTTAAAGATGCAGAACGTGTAGGAGTATGAAACAACCTTAACCTAATGTTAAAATTGCATAATAACACAAAACCAAATAAAGTAAATAAAGATAGATCAAACATGAACAAAATCTTTGATCTGATACAAAATAATACAAACCTAGGTCGACTCGTGCTTAAACCCGTATTATATTAGCTCGGAATCGAAAAATTAAGTTCAAGTTATTATGGTCACCTCAACCCCTAATCAACCTATGATAGAAACCTTAGTATATGATGAAGACACCACAATAGGTGCTAGATGTCCTATTGGTAAGTCAAACTAAAACACTCACTCTCTAATGGTGTTTAGGGGTTCAAAGGGAACAAAGAGAATTCTATCTCACAAATAATCTTCTGAATAATATTAAAGGTCATTTCTCATTGAAAATAAGCATTTAAATAGGTTTTAAAAAAACAATTTAAAGCCTTAAAAGGATTAGAAAATTTTGGCCAATATAGAATCAAATTAGGAAATTGCCTAATTCCACACCCTTTCCTAATCTAATTTGTATTAATTAATTTCCTTATTTTGAATTAGGAATTAATTAATTTACAATTAAAATAATAAAAAAATGACTTTCATAAGTTAATTTTTCCATCAAAATAATTAAATAAGACCAAAATAAAAACTAGTTTTCTAAAAACAAAAGTCAAAATCAAATTAGAAAACTAGTTGACTAGTTTGACTACTAAACTAGCTTTGACTAATTTCATGCTTGTGAAGGCTCCAAATCAGATCCAGTAAGCTATTTAAGATGCCAAACAGGATTAATAATGATTCCCACCCGTTGTCCTTGATTGTAACAAAGAGAAAATGCCAAATCATCATAATACAGTAAAGCCAGCAGCAAAACAGCATTTTTGGCTCAAAAGTCCTTCCATGTGCATATCACCATTTTGGTTGCTTTTGATTCTGCCTTTTCTTGATTCCATGACCTCTTAATGATATTAATTGAATTCAAGAAGTTTTGAACCCATTTCATGTTGCTTGGAGTCCATAATTGCACTAAAACAGCTACCCGAGTTCGTATCGGCCTCTACCACTTGGATGCTTAAAACAAGCTTTGTATCTTCGGGTATGGACAATCCCTTTTGAGAATTGATAACTCCTTGTATAAATCCAGATATATTTTCCTTAAATCTCTTGGCTTGAGCCCCAGTGATCGGCCCAAACTTCATCCGTATTGGATCAGCATCACAATGGGTAGTCGATTGTGCGAGCGCAGGAGGATTCTTATCAAGATGTGGAGTAAGCATTCTCACCTTTTCCAGCTCTAAGTTATGAATTTCGCAGACAAAATTTCTTTAAGGGCAGTAGGTTATGAAGACCGATCCTAAAATTAGAAATTAGAAATTAGATTTTATTTGGTTTGACTAGAATCAATTAGTTAGACTATTTATGGGCCTTAGGTTTAACTTTTTATTGGTTAATATCGTACCATAGTTTTGAAAAGTTTTTAAATATCAATATTTATTTGTGTCTAAACTAGTCATGAGTTTTGTTTATTAGTGGTCCCTAGGCCTATATATAGGCATTGGGGAGCTTGCCTGATAGTAAACAAGTTTGAAAACACCAAAAAAGTCCTAAAACTCATTCAAACCTGACTGGGCCCACAACCTAACCTATTTGAGCCTAAACCGAGTCGCCATTGTTTAAGCTATCTCCATCCACTAGATGATGACATGTGCTGGCAACTGATGGAGCCCAACTATCAGCAACCTTGGCCGCCAACTTTCATGGCCAATTGGCCAACAATGCAATAAGATCGGGATCCCAAAGCTAGCATGAATATTAATTCTCTCTTTGGATTTCAGCCATTTTCCGACTAACCCAGGCTAGCCAACCCTCTTTCCTCCTATTTTGGATCTTCGAAATCCATTGGCACCCTCCTTTTGTCGAAATTCTTCACAGCTTGAAATATCCATCAACATCAAATTTGGTCAAAACTTTGGGGAGCTTTTTCGACCACCAGCAATATTTTTGGAGTAAAGTGAGCTTAGATTCCTTTTTTGGATCAATTAGTTTAATATTAGATAAATTTGGATAGTGTTTGGATATAATTTGACAAATTAGACAAAACTAAAGTTTGATTATTGTAATTAGGTGTTAACGGGACCCAGTAGAAGGTTTAATTTTGATAAATTGGTCTCTAAATGAAAAACACTAATTTTTTAGAATTAGGTATATGGGGCTCACAATATAATTGGACTATTTAGTATCCAATTTTAAAAATTTTAGAGTTATTAGAGTTATTCTAGTATTTCCATGGAACTCCTCTTGAAGCTTTATCCAAACCTCTCTAGCACTTGTGCATGACATTATCCTTGTAAAAATAGAATCACTCATGGAGGAGTGCAAGGCAGTGAGGGCCTTCAACCCCTTGGCAACTTCGGCCTCATGTGCATTTCTTTGTGCTTGGGTTGCATTAGCTCTCAACTCCTCCACTACATAACCTTCTTCTATGACTTCCCATAAACCAAAGGCTTGAAGGTAGGCTTTCATTTTTATACTCCAAATGGAATAGTTTTGGCCTTCAAACTTAGGTGGTGTTGGGGTTGCAAAGGATTGTGAGGCCAATAGAAAAAATGGTTTTTGAAAAGTTTTGAAAAATGGACACAAGAACAAGCTCTCGGGTGGTGGTGTTTTGGTGAGTTTCAACTAGTCTTTTTGGGAGGTTTTGGTTTCGGTTGGAATTCTTTAGGTGGGGGATCCTCTCACAAATAAAATGGTCTAGGTTGAAAGCTCACAAGGTCCTAAGAAATTACACTATGCTCTGATACCATGATGGAATTTGGTGTAGGTTTATGTTGTTGTACCCTAGAGCACAATCATTCAAGGTGTTAGTCAAGAATGATTGTTGTTGGTTCTTGGTTCTTGGTTCTTGATTTTGTTTTTTTTTTTGGGTTTGTTTAGGTTTTGTTTCTGGTTTTAATGGAGGTTTAGGGTTCTTGAGAAGGTTGTTAGCTTTTGGGAAGAAGAAGAAACCAAAATGTAGTAGATGAGAGAAAGAGAGCCAAAAATGTTGTTTTTCAAAATCTGTTTTTGAATATTTTCTTTCTCAACGTTTTTCATTACAATTTTCATACTTTTAAATACATCAAAAAGACAATAAGGCATGCTTCCATATTGAGAAATAAATACAAAAGCATTAAAAGTAACCAACCAAGCCAAACTACCTCAACTAACTCTAATCAATGTGCTGGGCATGCAAGAAACCTTCTTTAATGGGCAGTTCAGCTTGTCTAAGGCATTTGAATTTGAAAACCAGCTCCATTTGACTTGAAAATTGGAGGGAAGCCTTTTTGAATATTAAACTATGTTCTACCCAAAAACCAGATAAAAAAAAGTCCATTTACCCATTCAAAAGTAATCAAACCCGAGGCAGTTTTGCCCAGTTTTCTGGGCAACAACACTGCACAAGGGTCAAATTGTTTTGGGCTTAACTCAGCCTTCTCAGCTCCAAATTGGGCCATTCTTTTTGCTGCTGCTTCCTCTGTATATCTAGTTTATCATATCCATAATTCAGGTCTAAATACCAAACCTACTTCAAACGGCATCCAAGGAAGTGGACTTATGTTGCTGGAAATACAATTCCAGCAACTAGACAAAAAAGGCCTTAAGCTATATAATGAGCTTAGGGCATTACAAAAAGGATATTGTTCTTGAATATTACAAGATAAAATAAAATGCATAAACATAAACAATGTTTGGTCTTTGATGTTGCAAAATAAAGAGTGCAAGTGTAACCGAACTACCTTGCATATTGTGGCAAGATCACCACATTTCAACAACTAGCGATTAATTTGCTGGAAGCTCATATGATCCCGAAGCATTTTTTTCATGTGGTCAGACTTTCAATCGATAAAAGAAATGATTAATATAAGAAAGAGAAAGAGAGTCTTGCAAAGGCAAAAAGAGAAAATGTTAAAACATGTGCGCTTAGGATCAAAGACAAAGAGAGAGTGACAGATAACTAAAATTAGGCAATTAAAAGGTTGGATAATTCGGCAAAAACATAAAAACGTGATCCAGCTCTTGATATTTTATCATGGATCAACAACTTGCTTTGATTAAAGCATAGCCTCCATCAAAGATCATGGATTAGTTAATTTAGAGAACATTAATATTATTGTAAACATCTAATGACTTTTTCATATTTCGATCATATGATATCATATATATTATATATGTTAAATTATATTGTAACTGATTGAACCAACTTTTTTTTGTTTTTGAAAAAACTGATTGAACTAACTTTACTTTAATAAATCATGCCAATAAAATTGTTCTAAGTTATAAAAATTAAAATAAGCATTTGATAATAATTGCTTTAGATTTTTTAATTACAAAATAGATATGATGCATAAAATTTGTACCTTGAAAATTTTAGTTATATGAAACTTAAAGCTTATGACTGTAGAAGAACAAAGAAAACAAAGCAACTTGTTTATTGGAGTTTCCATGGAAAAAAGAAAAGGAAAAAGAAAGCATTAACGGAGTTTTGTTTCTTATGAAAAAAAAAATTGAGCTATTGGTTGAATATGTGAAAAATATAATTGAACCTGAAGAAAAAAAATATATTCTTATAGTTTCTGTCTTTTAGAAACTCTCCCTCAAATTACAATAAAATTAAAGTACGTAACAAGTATTAAAAATTATGACATTTAGTTAGATAAGGGATTAATATTTCATAATTCTATTAGTTTTTCTATTTATCTTAATTCAACCTTGTTACCATTTTTATACAATGGCCTCATTTTTTTTAATTACAATTGGCCTCATTTTTTTTATTATTATAATTATTACTTTGTAATCAAATTTTAATGGAAAAAATCGGTATCTAGATAGCTTTAGTATTATCCATCATGATTTATATTTAATTAAAAATGATTTATATATGAAAATGAACTGACATATGAAATGCTAAAAATATCATTTCAATTATTAATTTAAAAATATAAATGATAGTCTTTACAACTTTTGGCATCAATAAGTTTTGAGTATAAAATAGAAACTATCTTTTCCATATTTCCAAGGTATAAAATTAAATTCTATATATAAATATTTAGATGACATCAACCGAAAAAAAGTTGTTGAAGAATTCTATAGCACTTTTCAAAGATAAAATGAAAGGCTTGCAGATTATCTCGTCTTTCTCTTTATTTATTTTTTTTTTTTTCAAACATAGAATGATTGTGTTCATCTGTATACTTACCTCCTTTTATCAAATCCATACTTTGATAGGTCTGCCAAATGTAAGGATGGATTAGATTGATTATATTAGTAAGACAGATTTACAAATATACTACTCGATGTCGGATAATTTGTGTTGCCGGATTGATCGCTAATTATAGGTAAGGCGAAGTGAAATTATCTATACAAATATGTATGCATGATACCAAGTATATATAAAATGGGAAAATAAACCAGATAGGAACAGCCACGAGGCAGCAAATATTGAGGTTGAAATGTGTTATAGTTTTGGGCCATGCCCATATGTGTGAATAATTTTGGGCTTTTAATTTTCTTACGGGTTGGTTGAAAGAAAACATGAGGATTTTGATCATTTTTTATTAAATAAAATAAAATAATATTTTTGAACATGGAGGTTGAGAGTTTTGAGGATTTACAATTCTATGTTTGAGATGTTGTTGCTTTCATGTAGTCTCCAATGTTCTTTTCAATTTTTTACAATTTTTAAAAAAATAGAAAAAAAGTTGGGTTTTGAGAAATAGGTGAAACCACAGAGAAAACTAATGACGGTGTTAAAGTAAAAATACACTAATAGTTCGAAGAGGAAAACTTCAGAGGTGCTTGATCTGAAAGTTTTTACATCCATTATATCTTGGGAGATGTTTGTCACAAAACTTCTGTGTCGATGGGTAAAAACATCTTAAGGACACTGTAGTACCATATAGGCCTTGGTCAATTTTACGAATAACAGACTATTAATAAGGATCTACAGGTTCTAAAATTTATTTGATTATTTTATGTAATCTTATTTATTTTACGTTATTTTTTCCACATGTATTTACATATATATTCAATTATATTTTCCAAACAATCTTATGACTTTTTTAACTATTATATATGTATATATATGTGGAGATTTGATTTATTTATTATGTTAATTGATTATTGTGTATATATGTGCTTCACCACATGTTTACCGGTTGGAACAAAAATTATATATATATATATATATATATTTATATTATTTTTTGTATATAAACCCGTAAAGTGTATTTTAATTGTGCATTTAGATAATTTTTTTTTATTAATCAAAATTTGTATCACCCAATCAAATTGTGTACATGTTTTTATTTGTTTGTATATGTGGAGTTATGATCTTGTACATGTTTTCTTTTTAATCTTGTTTGTTTCAGTTAAGAAAAAAAATTATCAAACCCATGAGGTTTACAGGTTTAAAAATTTTTGGGCAATTATTATATTTTGTTTTAAATCAAAAAAAATTTCCAAAAACTGAATTGCCCATGAATTTCTAAACTTTTTGCTGTATTTCCCGCATTTTTTTTGTTGCCAAAATAGTGGAATTTGGCTGGAAATTTGAACTGGATAGGGAAAACCCATTTACACGAAAACGGGTTGAGAAAACCTGGCTGGAGGCTGATGACGAGTCGAAATTCGGGTTAATGGGTCAGAAAATGGGTTTGGATAGGATTCTGGGTCAATGGGCCTGAATTTTAAAATTCTGTTGGCTTTGGCCCAGTTTTAAAGTCCAGCCCGTGGTTAGAACAGGCTACTGTTCAGCCCAAGATCCAAGTCCGATTAAGACCCAGGCCCAAGAGAACAGTCCGATTGAATATGGGCTCGCCATGTTTCGCAATGAGAGAGAGACACATGGCGAGATGAAACACTGACAAGTGCCGCATAGTGGCAAGGCGACGTGGCGCATTGATTCGAGGCCACGTGTCGGGCAGGCAAGCTGCCAAAGAGAAAGAGGAACTAGGCACAGGTGATGGAGGACATTACTCGAGAGGTTGATCACATTGACCTTAATGCTGTGATCTCTGGTGTGAACTTGGGGGGATCTAATCCTAGAGGGTGGTGGATAGATACTGTTGTGACCCACCACTTGTGTTCGGATAGGAGCATGTTCACTTCCTTCGAACCAAAAAAGAATGGGAAGAAGTTGTTCAAGGGTAACTCCGCTACCTTGGAAATCCAAGATGACTCTGAATAATGTACTGTATGTTACAAATCTTCGTAAGAATCTAGTATCTAGATCGCTGATGAGCAAACATGGCTTTCGCTTAGTATTTGAGTCAGATAAGGTTATTTTGTCCAAATTTGGGATGTTTGTAGGAAATAGCTATGTAGTTAATGGTCTATTTAAACTTAATGTAATGACTGTAAAGCCTAAAGAAATTAATAAAGCTAGTACTTCTTCTGTTTACTTGCTTGAGTCTTCCATTTTGTGGCATAATAGACTAGGAAATGTTAATTTTAATTCTCTACGGAAGTTGATTAACTTAAATAATATTCCCATGTTTGAAATTGATTGCTATCATAAGTGTGAAACTTATGTAGAAGCAAAATCAACGAGGTCATCATATAAAACAGTTGATAAAAATAATGAATCTTTGGATTTAATACATAGTGATATATGTGATTTAAAATTCTTACCGACTAGAGGTGGTAATAAGTATTTTATCACCTTTATTGATGATAGCACGAAATATTGCTATGTATACTTGCTTAAAAGCAATGATGAGGCTATAGAGAAATTTATTCTCTATAAACAGAAGTTGAGAATCAACTCAACAGAAAAGTTAAAGTGATCAGAAGTGATCGTGGTGGAGACTATATAACTCCATTTGAAGAATATTGTGCTCAACATGGCATAATACATGAAATAATTCCTCCATATTCACCACAATCAAATGGTGTGGCTGAATGGAAAAATAAAACTTTGAAGGAAATGATGAACGCAACGCTGATAAGTTCTAGAGTACCTCAGAACTTGTGGGAGGAAGCCATTTTGTTGGCGAATGACCTTTTAAATAAGGTACCCCGGAAAGATCAGGTAAAGACACCCTATGAGTTGTGGAAGGGAGAATAACCCTCTTACAAATATTTACGAGTGTGAGGGTGTCTAGCCAAAGTAGTGCTACATACATCTAAGAAGGTGAAGATAGGTCCCAAAACTATTGATTGCATTTTCATAGGATATGTACAGAATAGTAGTGCATATCTGTTTATTTTGTATATGTCAGAAATTTCTGATATTCACAATAACACAATAATAGAATCGAGAAATGCATCATTTTTCGAACATATTTTTCCGTATAAAGTGGAAGAAGGATTGAGTTTATCTAAACGAACTTACGACGCTATCAGTGATAACAATAATGACAGTGATTGAGAACAAGAGAATGAAGATGAGACTGAGGTTGAGATTAGACGTAGCAAAAGAGTAAGAACTAAAAAATCCTACGGTCCGGATTTTCTTACTTATATGCTAGAAGGTGAACCTCAAAGCTTCCAAGAAGCTGTAAATTCTCCTGAAGGGAATTTATGGAAAGAAGCCGAAAAAAGTGAGATTGATTCTATTATGCAGAATCACACTTGGGAGTTAGTAGATCTTCCTCCAGGTTGTAAACCTTTGGGTTACAAATAGATTTTTAAAAAGAAGATGAAAGTAGATGGAACAATAGATAAATAGAAGGCAAGACTTCTAATTAAGGGATACAAGCAAAAAGAAGGCCTTGATTATTTTGACACGTATTCTCCAGTAACAAAAATAAATTCCATAGGGATGGTACTGGCGATTACTGCATTGCGGGATCTTGAAGTATATTAAATGGATGTGAAAACAACCTTTCTGAATGGAGATCTAGATAAAGAGATTTACATGGAGCAATCTTAGGGTTTCACCATTCCAGGACAAGAAAAGAAAATTTATAGATTTGTAAAGTCCTTATATGGACTTAAACAAGCTCCAAAGCAGTAGCATCAAAAATTTGATAATGCCATGCTAAATGATGGGTTTAAGATAAATGAATGTGACAAATGTATCTATATAAAAGATACAGAGAATGGATATGTCATAATATATTTGTATATAGATGATATACTCATAGTAGGTAGTGACGACAATATGGTCCGAACTACAAAAGCCATGTTAAATTCCAAATTTGACATGAAAGATATGGGGCTTACAGATATGGGGCTTGCAGATGTGATTTTAGGTATGAAAATCATGAGGACTTCGAATGAAATCATTCTTAGTCAGACCCATTATATAGATAAAATACTGGCTAAATTTAGTAATAATGATACTGGAATAGCCAGAACACGCATAGATTTAATTTAACACTTATCCAAAAATAAAGAAAAAAGTGTACCTCAAGTGGAATACGCTAGGGTATTGGGAAATCTGATGTACTTGATAAGTAGCACTAGACCAGACTTAGCCTACGCAATAAGTAGACTAAGTAGATACACAAGTAATCCAAATGAAGATCATTGAAAAAGGATCGTTAGAGTACTAAGGTACTTACAATATACTCATGAATACGGACTGCACTATACAAGATATCATATTGTATTAGAAGGATACAGTGATGCAAATTGGATATTAGATATCAAGGACTCAAAGTCCACTAGTGGCTATGTGTTCACATTAACGGGTGCAATCGTGACATGGAACTCCTCAAAACAAATTATGATAGCTCGATCGACGATGAAATCTGAGTTTATTGCATTGGATAAATGTGGTGAAAAGGCAGAATGGCTACGTAAATGTTTAGAGGACATTCTGAGGTAGCCTAAACCTGTGCCAGCAATAAGTTTACATTATGACAGTCAATCTGCAATTGGAAGGGCACAAATTATTATGTATAATGGAAAGTCTAGACACATTCGTCGTAGACACAATTCCATTAGATAGTTAATCTCAACTAGAGGTATCTCAATAGACTATGTAAAGTCAAAAGATAACATTGCGGATCTGCTAACCAAAGGGTTAAATAGATAATTAGTTGAGAAGTTATCAAGAGGAATAGGATTGAACCCCATGAATAAAGTCGATACGATGGAAATCCAACCTAGTTTACCTGAAATCCCAAGATCTAGTTCAATGGGAGAACGCAATTGTAAAAACTGATCTAGATCACTGTGAGGGTTAATCTTCTGTCCATTCTTATGATGAAACAATGATAGAAAAATGTTAAGCATAAAGTATGCCTTTAATGGTTCCTATAAGTGTATGTGGTAATCGATATATAGTTATGCTAATTACTTTGGAAATAGGAATCACCTATGTGAGAGAGAAGAGTGGCCGTTTCAAAGGAGAATTATTAAGGGTATACTCCTTTAGAAACTCTCGCAGAACTAGGGAGGTATTCAGGGCCCAAATGAACATAACAGTGAGAACTGAAGTGTACCAGGAGGAATCATGTGTGGGTTATGTTGTCATTTATATAAAAGATGAAATGGGTCAAAGATATCGCATCTACCATAAGTCAGTAAAGAAGATGTAGTCTCACAAGGGAAGGTTCAATGAGCAATATCTATCTATCCTATGCAGGTTCCGACTGTAGAACTTTACCACCGGAGTCTGTTTAGTTTTAGAACTCAAATCATTCATGTGGGGGATTGTTATAGTTTTAGGTCCAAGCCCATATGTGTGAATGATTTTGGGCTTTTAATTTTCTTACAGGTTGGTTGAAAAAAAAAAATAAGGATTTTGATAATTTTTTATTAAATAAAATAAAATAATATTTTTGAACGTGGGAGTTGAAAGTTTTGAGGATTTACAACCCTATGTTTGAGAGGTTGTTGCTTTCATGTAGTCTCCAACGTTATTTTCAGTTTTTTTACAATTTTTGAGAAAATACAGAAAAAATTGGGTTTTGAGAAATACGTGAAAACAGAGAGAAAACTAGTGACGGTGATAAAGTAAAAGTATGCTGATAGTTCAAAAAGCAAAGCTTCGGAGGTGCTATATCTGAAAGCTTTTGCAGCCGTTGTATCATGGGAGACGTTCGTCACAAAACTGTTGCACCGGTGGACGAAAACGTCTTAAAGACACTATGGTACCACATAGGTCTCAGTCAATTTTATGAAGAACAGACCATTAACAAGGATCTACAGGTTCTAAAATTTATTTAATTATTTTATGTAATTTTATTTATTTTGCATTAATTTTTCCACATGAATTAACATATATATTCAATTATATTTTCCCAACAAAATGCCCTTTGTATGAAGCCTTACATATAGGTTGGTACATATATGTAATTAACTAGCTAGCCACGTATGGCTTGGAATATAGAATGGTCCCCGACGGTTGTTTCCTGATGTGTAATGATAACTAATCCTCCAATCTTCCGTATAACAAACAAACCCAAATAATAATAATAATAAAAATCTTCGATCTAATAGGAATTAAAATATAGTTTGAAATATAAAAATCATATGTATTTGGCATATAAAATAATGATTTATAATGGTATATAAAATTTTTCAAAAGGATTAACTATTATTTAAAAAGGGAAGTATGTAATGCATGATCCATTACTCTAGCTCCAAAGGAGCATCTTTACATGAATCAATACTAACTACTTAGTTAGCGGACCTTCAATTTCGAGGATTAGAGTAGAAGAACTATGTAACAACGGAGAAAAATTTCATCGAAGCAAATGCCTTAGTTCTTCTTCATATTTTTAGTATTTTTCAAATTATAATAATATAATAAAGTAAGCACACTTTCCTTGCCCATTTACATTTATGATTTTTTATTTACATTTATGGGGAATCTAGCTATGGAGGCTATGAATTGTTAATCTTATGAAACTACTATTTTACTTCTCTATTATTGCATATACCAAATTGGCCATGCGCCAAATTTTTGTTTTGTAAATGTCTCTTCCTTTGCTAGGGTTTGCATGTTTTAGTCCATACAACACCTTCCTAAGTAGACTAACTAGATGTTAAGAAATTAATCAACCTAGCAAAATGGCATGTAAACCTCCTCATTTAGTTTGCTTTCAAAAAAGCACATTTCTTATAAATTTCATTAAATAATAATAAATTAAGTAGGTTATAATTTTTTTTCTTAATAAATAACAATATTTTTTTTGCTTAAATTATAAAATAACAATATTATGGTAATATTTTAGCCCTAAATTATGATTGGACTAAAGTGTTACAGACCAATAGTTTGAAGCATAATGTGAGCAATTTTAGGAGGTAAATGCATATTTTCTCGGTAAAAATATTATTTAAAAAGAATAAGAAAGAATTTCTTTTTTCTTTTTTTTCTGTAGAGTTTCAATTCAAACATTTATATATACAACCTACAACAACTTTCCATCCAAATAACTAATAACAATAATTAAAAAAATAAAAAAATAAAAACATAACTAACCTACAACAACATAATTGGTGCATGCCCACACTTGGGGTATGGATAATTTGTTTTTATATTTATAAATTTTGCATTTTAGAGCATTTTTAATCGTTGATGTGAATTTCTATATATGTAGCAGAGAATAATATTGATATATAGGTGGTAAAAATGGACAATCAAAAAAAATATTATTTTCCAATGATATTTTGCAAAAAAACTATTGCTGACCACTAATCATTATTAATGAATTTCATATTTTATTTATTTATTTTTTTTTGTTTAGAAATAAATTGACATTAGAAAAACAAAAAAAAGGCTTTTGTTCAAAAAAGAGTATGCATTAAAAGCCTCTAAAAATAAATATTCAATTTAACAATGTTTCAATGATATTAATTTGACATTTATTTTAGATATTAAATTTAGAGAATATATATATATATATTTCTAAATACCGCCTATATTGCTTATTTGTTATGTTTATTTTCACAATATATATCTCCATTTGAGATGCTTTTATACTCTGTTTAGGATTGATTTTGTAACTCTAAACTGGTTATCAAAGAATCTAAATCTATTTTCATAGTTTGGTAAATTTAGAAATTTTTATTTTACAAGAATCTATATTCTCTAATAACTATTTTTAATAATAAGTAAAATACTAACTTTTGGGATTTTTATTTTAGTTTCTTTAATTATTTGTAATTAACATACCAATTTTAATCCTTATTAAGAAGTTAATATCATTTTTGTCTAAGATTATTTTGTATTCTACTGAGCAGAGTTATGAATCTATTCTACTAGATTTTTTTATGCCAGTGGATTAATATTAAAAATTAATATTCCTTTTTTTTTAGCCATTGATATATTACAAGAAATAGGTATGATCAACTTTTTTTATTCTTTATTTATTTTTTAATTAACGAAACTTTTTTCATTAACAAGCTTTTTTCTTTTTTATTTGTTCAATTTTACAATACTTATGATGAAAAAAAAATTGTATTAAATATTTAGCTCATATTTGCTATAGCTTCTACTTTACTTTTATTTCTTTTTTAACTTTTACGGAAGTGCTTCTTAAAAAAGCTACTTTTCATTAAGATAAATTAGAAATGCTATTGGAGGCCAAGCATAGTTTTTGAAAATTATTCAAATACTTTTAGAAACAGCTCTAAAACTTCAAAAGCTGCAAAATTATATCAAATATGGTCTACATATAACACAAAAATAATACTACAACTAAAAAAAGGGTAATAAAAATATATTTTTTAGTCATTATTTATAATAACAACAATTAAACACTTTTATTTATCAAACACTCAAATAATAATTTTGAATTATACATTATGAAATAATAGTTTCTTAAACACTTAACTGAATTATTTTACAGTGGATGATTCTTTTTAGAGAAGTTATTTTCACAATTCTAAAATATCTCTATACAGAATCATTTTTTACACACTACAATTTAAATATATAAAAAAATATAAAATAATTTTATATATTATTTCTAATAGCTAAAATATTCACAGTTTATAAAATCTTAATCAAGCCAAAAAATACATTTTTTTCCACAAATTGCTTACAAATCTAACACCATTCTACGAAAAATTTTCACATCATTTTTGGACGAACTAATACTTATGGAAACTCCATAAAATTTTATTTACGTTTAGAATACTTTTGGACAATGGAAATATATATTTATTGGAGTGTTCGGTCTTAAATTTATAAATGTCTCTAAAGATATTCAATGGTATACTTCTAAACACATTTGAGACATTCAGTCGTATATTTTTGAATATATTTGAAACGTTTATATCTGAAGACGTTCAATTGCATACTTCTAAATGCATTTAAAATATTCAGTCGCATACTTCTAAACATATATGAGATATTCATATCTAAAAATGTTTAATAACATATTTTTAAATAAATTTAAAATGTTCAATCACATATTTTTAAACACATTTGAAATGTTCAATCTTATACTTCTGAACACAAAAATGTTAAATATCTTTAATAATAATTTTAGATAAGGGTAAAAATATATATTTACAACGAAACCGTATAGAATTCGTTGGGTAATACAACTAGAACTTTTCCAACATTTTTTATAAGCCAATAAAAGTCAAAGTAAGAGATATTCAAATTGTCAATAACTTTTATTCATTTTTAAAAATCCAAACTTTTATAAAATTTGTTCAAAAATGAAAACTCTTCCCTTACAAATTATTTCCCATGCACCTCAAAAACTTTTACAAACTTCTCTCAAACCTTTTAACATTACAACTATTTTTTTCCCCTCCAAGAGAGCGCATCCCTTTTTTTTTTTTTTTTCCCAAATTTTCATGTTGATATAAATATGAAAAAATAAATAAGGAATTAATAATATTTTTTTCATCTAGTTTGGCAAATAAATATGCAAATTTCATGCTTAGATCACTGTCATTCATTAATTTTCTTTATGTTGTTTTTATTTTACTTTACATATCCCACTGAAGCTCTACCTTAGCTCTAATTGGAAAAACTTTTGAATTTATTAAGTTGTGGTTATTCTTTTTCTTCTATTTATCTATTTTACTATATGTTCTACATCAAACAATTATTGTTTTTTAATTAAAAAAAAAAAAGCAAAGATAAAGGTAATAATTGAATATATAAATATATATATATATATATATATATATATATATACAGTTCTAATCCAGTTGATTTTTTAAAATCAGGATACATTTCAAATCAGTCAAGCCAAATCGGTCATTTTTATTTTAACATGATTTTTTTACAATTATATAAAATCAAGATATTTTAATTGGATAATTATAATATATATATACATATATGTATATGTATATATATATATATATATATATATTAAGGGAATATATCATTTACACTCCTTGATGTTTGAGATAGATACAAAAGTATTGCTCAAATTTCTAATAAATTATCCACCCCTTGGTGACAAGCTAAATTACCTTTGTACCTTTAATAAAATTAAATTACCTTTAAATGGTTTATTCCTTTTTTTCTCTTTTTGCAAAAAAAAAAAAAATTAAATAAATAAAAAAATTGACAATATTGTAAAAATTAATTCGTAAAATTGAAGGTTTTGTTTATCTATATTTTAATTAATTTTATTTAAACTTTGTGATAGCTTTTCACTCAAAAAAAAACCTATGTGATGATTTTAGATAGGCTATTCTAAGTGATAATTTCTCAACTATATTTAACTAAATGTATTAAAATGTATTATAACTATAAAATATATTTAAATTGAATATATTTGTCAAATACATTACTAAAAAAAATTATGTAATTAAAATTATCATTCACATAGTCCAAAAAAAATTTAATTGAAATTAACAAAAAAAAAATTGAAATCTTCAAATTAATTATTGCAAAAAAAATGAATTTAAAAATAATTTAACTTTAACAAGGATATGAAAGTAAATTTAAACTACTCAGGGAATATAAATGATTTTTTTTAAATATGTGATTTTTATATTTACTCCAAACTTCAAAAAGTGTAAATGAAATATCATTTTTTTTAGTATAAACATATATATAGAAAAATTCTACGGTGCGGACAGTCCGTATATAAACTTCAGTATTGAGGATGGTTTTTAAAGAAACTGTCATCAATACTCTTTCCGTATGAGTATTGACGACAGTTTCTTCAAAAATCATCGTTAATACTTGAATTCTGCTTGCGGACCGTCCATAATAGATAGACTATATATAAGTATATATAGTATTATTGTGAGGGACATCGCTCAGTGAGTGGCTCATAAAACATATTTAGCAATATATTTTGGAATGTTCAATAGTAAAAAATTTACTGTTGCATGTCCCACAACATATTCACAAGATATGTTTCTTCCACCATTCAGTGAACGATTTCCACGACAATAGCAATTTCATATATAAATAGGAAAATTCTACGTTGCAGATGGTCCACATGCAAACTTCAGTATTGACGATGATTTTTGAAAAAACCATCGTCAATCCTCTCTTTGTATAATAGTATTGATGATGATTTTTGAAAAAACCGTCATCAATACTCGAGGTCCGCATGAAAACTATCCGCACCATAAATGGATTTTATATATAGATATACATATTGAAATGTAATTTGTACTTTGGATCAAAAAAGAGTCCCTACTTACCATCGTGTTTTTTTTTTTTTTTTTTTAACTTATGCCTAGTACAAAAGTAAAATAGTTTTTGTATTTTTATGAATTTTTACTCTATTTTTTTTACAAATGATTTGTTATTTTTGAGTTGACTCATAATTTTTTTAAAAATATTTTATTGTCGTGAGAAACATAATTTTATTAGTATAAATTCTACAATATGTATTTAGAAATCAATAAAAATTTATAAATGTCTATTAAAAGAATCTATAAAAATTAATAAGTCATTCATAATTCTAATCAATAAAAATCTATAAATGTCTATTAAAAGAATCTATAAAAGTTAATGAGTCATTCATAATTCTGTAACACTCTATAAAGTTAATTAAATCTATCAAAAATCATTTATTTAAAAAATCAATAAAAATATTTTAAAATCTAGATTGAATACACTTTTGAGAAAAGCTAAAATCAAGCTTGTTGAGCTAAACCCACTTACCCATTTGCTAGACTCAGCCGCCTTCCATAAAGCTTATTTTCAACCCTTTCCGCCATTTCCACCTTCACATGGTGCTTACAAGCTCCCACAGAGCACTCCATAATGCCTCATCTGGTTCCAATTCCATCCCCAAAATGTTTTGAGAAAAGCTAAAATCAAGCTTGTTGAGCTAAACTCACTTACCCATTTGCTAGACTCAGTCGCCTTCCATAAAGCTTATTTTCCACCCTTTCCGCCATTTCCACCTTCCCATGGTGCTTACAAGCTCCCAACAGAGCACTCCATAATGCCTCATCTGGTTCCAATTCCATCCCCAAAATTAACTCCTCTGCTTCTTCGACCCTTCCTACCCTTCCCAACATATCCACCATACATGTATAGTGCTCCAAAATAGGCCTTAGCCCAAACCTCCTTTCCATCATCTCAAAGTACAGCCTTCCCTCTTCCGTTAACCCCCCATGACTACAAGCAGTCAAAATTGTAGTAAACGTCACCCCATCTGGCCTTTGTCCCTCGCTTACCATTTTCTCAAACAACTGAAACACCTCGGCGAAACCCCCATGCATGCCATAACCAGCCATCATTGCTGACCATGAAATCTCATTCCTCTCTGGCATTCCATCAAACACTTTACGTGCACCAGCCAAATGACCACACTTTGCATACATCGTGATCAATGCATTTGAATTTGCCATGTCTGAGCCAAACCCATGAACAAAAACAGCCCCATGAACTTGTCGACCAAGCCTCAAGGATGATAACCCAGCGCAAGATTTGAGCACGACAGGCAAGGTGTGGCAGTCAATGGGCTTGTGGGAAATTAGCATTTGGTGGAAAAAGGAGAGAGACTGGGAGAATAATTTGTGAGAGGAATAGACCCGAATGAAGGTGTTGAATAGGAAGGTGGGTTGGCGTTTGGCAAAAGAGAATAGAAAGTTGGCTTGGGGCAATTGGCCACAACAAGCATAGGAACATATGAGCTTGGTTCGAATGAAGTCATGACGGGCAATGCCAAGTGTTAATGTCTGAGAATGAATTTGTTTTAGGCTTTGAAGGTTCTTGGTGGAAATGCATGCTTCAAAGAGAGTAGCATAAAAGGGTATTACTTCACGAAGGGAAGGTATAATCATATAGCCAACAGGGAAGGAGTCGATCAAATAAAATCTAGGTACAGCTAGAAGAAAATGAAGATAAACAGAAGCACAAGAGAAACAATATTTTTTAGCAAAAAAAATCAAGGAAATAACTATACATGTATAGAAAAGCATATAATTATGTAAATCCTCATCCAGGAAAAATTTTACAATTATATAGTTCCTCCTCATAGCAAACCCAATTTACACAATTATATGATACAGCAACTGAGGAGGAAAAGAAAAGAAAGAACGAAGAAAAAACCAATGTGGTTGTACGCATTTTTTGAAAAGAAAAAAATCAATTTCTAAAACTGATTTTAGAATTTGGGTTAGAAAGAGAAGGAGGAGAAGCACCTGATGTAGAACAGAAGGTTGCTCTGCAGGCACTAAGGTTGCTTCTTCTTCTGTCTTTGCAAAAGGGCACATTGGAGGGACACGGGGGATGAGTCTGGGTTTGGGGCTGAAAGGGAGAGGAAGAAACAAGAGAACTGGCCAGCGTTTATAGCATCATAGGTGGCGCATCTATGGCTGGCGTGAAGGCTCGGCTCATGGAAGGAGTGGAGGGTTCATGAGTTCATGAAATTGTGGAAGAGTTTTGAGTTTCTTATATATGTTCACCTCCCTAACAAAACGCACGTTTCGTTAAAATGATTTTGTAAAAGTTAAATTTTTTTGTTAAAGCTTTAAAAAATTGTCAGGCAACATTCTCACTTTCTATATAGGATTTTGATGTCTTAACATTGCAAGTTTATTGTGTGTTTTCGCTCATCTAATTGAGATCCTAGATTGGGCAATTTCCTTAAGATAGAGCATCCCTTGATGTGGCTCTACGCCTCTTGGTCAGCCCATCATCAGACTACTATAGACAGCTCTACTTAGAACTATGCCTTTCTGTGTTGATTCTTTGAAAATAAGTAATGCATCCATTGATCTGCTCCGAATAAGCTATAAGCTTCAATCATATTCCTCTGTAGATTTGCGGGTCATCACATGATGCAAGATGGAATAAGAATTGTTGCAAATTTAAATAACCTTCAAAAACTTATCAAAAAAGAGGAAATCAAATTCTAAAGTCTAAACTTTGATTTGGAATGACCTAGGATGAAGATGGGTTTATTTGCCTTTCAAGAATACTAGTCGCTTTAGTTTTATTTAGTTTCTTTCTTTAATTATAATTATTTTATTATTTTAGTTTTCTTATGTTTTTAAAAACTTTTATTAATTAGTTTCCTTATTTAATTAGTTTTCTAATTATTTTGGTTTTCTAATGTTATAAGTGGTTTTTTTATAAATAGGGATATTTGTAACTTTTTTAGACAATTAATTAATAATACAAGTATT
Source organism: Ziziphus jujuba (assembly GCF_031755915.1). Lineage (NCBI taxonomy): Eukaryota > Viridiplantae > Streptophyta > Magnoliopsida > Rosales > Rhamnaceae > Ziziphus > Ziziphus jujuba. Next base: position 22,497,680 of record NC_083379.1, read on the forward strand.
TTTCTAACATTAATTTTCTCAATGCAAATCAAAACCAGATATGATGCTTAAGGATTTTAGTAGTGACTAAGAAAATTGTTCTAGTATGATATTAGAGCCTATCTTTTAATTTTCAGTTCTCTTTTCTTCCCTACCTATCCTATATCATATTGGTATCAGAGCCAAGGTTTTCTAGTCTTTTCTTTAATAGTATCACCTCGTGAACACGGTCTGTGAATAGTATTTGCATGAATAGTATTCACTTAAGCTGTACCCTGCATGAAAAATGCCTAATTATCAAATTGTTTTATTTATAGCCTAAAAAAAGGAAGTGGTAAGTAGGGGATCTAAAAATAATTTTAGGGGCAAAATAACTGACAGTCAATTTGAAAAACTATTTATTGGTATGGTATAACAAGTGAAGTATCTTAATGCTTGGATTAATAATATTGAAGCACAAATATTTTGGTCTATTAGTTCTTCAACTAACAATGAACAATATGAGATTCTTGAAGCCAATGGTGACAAAAGTCAAGAAAAGCAGCTAGCAAAAACAACTTCTCCAATATCCATTCTTACAACTCAACAGACATCTAATTGGATGAGAGATATATTTCAATCGACACATGAACGTCACAATACTTTTGAGGATATCATAAAAAGGAAAAAGATTGAAGTACTAGATTTTGAAGGCAAGGTAAATCCAACTAAATTTGCTGATTCGCTTTCTTCCATTGAATAATACTTTGATTGGTATGATTTGGATGATAATCGGAGGGTAAGATTTGCTAAAATAGAACTAGTAGGTCTTGCTAGTTGGTGGATGGGTGTTAAAGGAGATAGAAGGAGAATAGGACTCCTACCAACTGGTACTTGGTCGAAAATGAAAGCTAAATTTTGGAAAAAATGCATACCTACATATTATTATGACAAATTATATGAGCAAGCAATTAACTTGAAGCAGAATAATATGTCAACCGTGGAATATAGGCAAAAATTTAATGAATTGAAGACTTGAAGCCAAATACTTGAAAATCCAAGGCAAGCACTTGTAACATTTAAATCTCGTTTGAGGATTGACATTAGAAAGGAACTCTTAGGACAACCTATCTACAAGTTGGAGCAAGCTTTTCAAGTTTCTTTGGATTTGGAGGAGTATCATGTAAGTTCCATGAAACCTAATGCAACTATAGCAAAGCAACCATCTAATCATGCTACAAAGTCCAAGGAATCTACTTTTGATATTTCTAATTTTAAAGAAAAAGGCCATAAATGTTTCAAATGCAAACAGTCTAGTCATATGGCATATAATTGTCTCAAGAAAATTTATATCTTGCTATAAAACATAAAGAAAAACCAGATAAACAAAAAGAAGAGGGTAAAAGGAACTTTGACTATGGCATCTATAATCCACATGATTTGGAAGAAGAAGATGAAGTAGATGCTTTATTAAATGTTGTTGTTAGACGTTATTTCTCAATTCGAAAAGATGAAAAGGAAGATTGGAAGCATACTTCTATTTTTCAAATGCTAGTTTGTTGTAGAAATCAAGCACAAAAGCTTATCATAGATGGTGGTAGTAGCCTGAATATTATTTCGGTATCTATGGTAGAGCGACTAAAACTTCCTATTGAACCACATCCACATCCATACAAAGTCGTATACTTCAATTCCTATTCCGAACCACATCCACATCCTTATAAGGTGGTTTGGATTGATAATACTTCAATTCCTGTAACTCAACGCTGTTTTATTTTTTCTTTTTTCATGTGGAGTTTATAATGCTTCTATTTAATGTGATGTGATTCCAATGAAAGTAACACATATTCTTCTTGATCATCCTTCATTTTATGATAGAGGAGTTTCATTATGGGAAAGAAAACACTTACTCAATCATGTTCAATATAGAAAAGTTGTATTGAAACCTATAACGGTAGATAACTATAAGGTGGAAAAGTAAAGTAAAGTCTCAAAAAACTCACAAAAACCACAATACATCCGCAACAAATTCTATCCAATAAAGAATTTGAATAGGAAAGTGAGGAAAAGTTTATTGAGCTTACGTTCTTCGACTACCTGATTTTACAAAGAATTTTGAAGTAGTATGGGAAGCATCAAATAAAGAAATTGAGGGTACATTACTCAAGAAGGATATCCTATTGCATTGTTTAGTAAGAAGGTTAATGAAAACGAGCAAAAGTATTCTTTTTGTGACAGAAATTCTAAAATCCAATCCAAACTTCTATGAGCAATTTCATGCTATGAACTTACCGAGGTCGAGTTTTCTAAGCCAGGGAAAATTAATGCAAAATGGAAACAAAAAATTGTTGAAATTGGAAACACGTTTGAAAACTTATCAAAGGAGAGGAAAATCATATTCTAAAGCTTAAACTTTGATTTAAAATGATTTAGGATGAAGATGGCTTTATTTGCCTTTGTAAATACATCTGGCTTGAATGATTTCTCAACCATCTTATTGTGAAATTGAAATGCTTTTTCAATATCCCCTCTCGGAAATAGCCATGAATAGTTGTATTGTGCATAGTTTCATCAAGCACTAGACCAGTCTCTAAAAGTTCATTTAACAAGTATACAGCTTGCTCAATTTTTCTATCTTGGTATTGTCCTCCAATTATAGTGTTATAAGTGACAACCATAGGAATAACTTTGCTTTCCTTCGCCTCATCCTAAAGCTTCAAAGCTTCATCCAATTTAAAAATTTTAATATATCCCATTATCAAAGTTCCGAAGATTGACTCCTTCAGCATATAACCCCACCTTTTGGCATTATTAAGCAACTTATATGCCTCATTAAGCTTCTTTTCCCCACAAAGCATATGAAGAACATTTTTCACGATAAAATTGTCCATCTTCTAACCTTTCCTATTCATCTCATCCATCATCCTAAATGCTTCTACCATTTTCATCGATTTACAGTATGCATTTATCTAAGTACTATAAATAACACAATCAGGACAAAATCAACTTTCTTCCATTTTCCTCACATTGTCACTTGCTTCATCCATCTTCCCTTCCTTACATAACCACTTCAGTATTATATTATGAGTAACTCCACATCCATTTCATTGATCAACCTCAATGCCTCCGAACTTCTTGTCCACTCAAAACACCCATTAATCAATGTGTTATAAGTGACCACATCCTCCAACAACTTCCAATTCTTCATCTCGTATCGCACTTAAAGGTTCATCAATCTTACCTTCATTACATAACCCATTAATCAACATGTTGTAAGTCCATATATATTAAAAAAAAAAAAAAAAAAAACTTTACTCTGCACCATCAACTTGATTACCTGCGCCACCTCCTTCAACCAAACCAATTTACAATAAGCAGAAACCAAAATATTATACGTGTTCCGATTTGGCATCAATCCTCTATTTTTCATATCTGATAACAACTCTCTTACCTCTATCAATTTCCCTTTCTTGCATAACCCATCTAATATTGTATTATAGTTAACATTATTAGGTGAACAACCAAACTCAGATATCCTCCTCAACAACTCAAAAGTATCCTTAAATATATTCTCTAAGCAACTCCCATATATTAAAATGTTAAAAGTATTAATATTTTGGTTAACCTCTAATCTAACCACATATTAAAAAACACCTTTAGACAGGAAAATTGAATGGGAAGAAGGGTATTTCACCGATGCATTGAGAAGGGTATTACAAGTGAGCAAATTAGGTTTGAAACAATACCATTTCATCTTGTTGAAAATCTCAGCGGCTAAATGGGGTTTCCTTGAATGCACATAAGCACCAATTGACATGTCCAAAAGGGATTTGGAAGGCTTAGGTAGAACCCACTGAGGGTGGAGAGATGGTTTTGGTGATCGGAGGCAATGAAGGAGATAAAAAGAGACTTGGCATCCAAGAACTTGTTATAGGCGAAGAGAAAGGGCAAAAGGGTGAGAAGGGGTTATGGGATTGGGCTAGGGAAGATGTATGAGATTGGGACCATTTGTAGAAAGAGAGAAGCGTAGTGGGGTTGGAAGCTAGGGTTTTGGAGGAAAGGATGGAGAGGAGGATTTAGTTGAGGTGGGGGATGAAGGTATTGAGGGAATGGAGAGATGGGTTTTTGGAAGAGATGAGAATGATAATTATGGATTTAAGTAGATGAGGTTCAGTTGGTGGATGGGTTATGGTGGAGAAGATACTAATCGCTCCCTCTGTAAATCAACAGCAAAAAATATAAGTCAATAGCAGAAACTTAAGCATCCATTAATTATTATATTTTGCTCTAATAGTCACAATTTTTCTAAAATGGATAAGAATTCACATTCTGATCATTCTAGGAACTAATTTAGAAGCCCTATTCTCCTTCATCCCAGTAGAATTACTAATATATCCTTCACGCTCTGACCAATCTACAATTAATTTTTCATCTAGTTTATACTAAAAGTTGAGGTGACTTACTGGAGGCTTTATTTCATACATACTTACCTACAAAGAGACACATATATAGATGATAAAAATATTTGGGAGAATAAGTCTCCCAAGATTCAAAAGACATACTTCTAATATTTTATTAGGAGAACCAATTTCTCCTAATATCACCTAAATATATTATTTATAATAGTTGATCAATTATGCTATGTGAAAAATATATTATTCATAATAGTTGATCAATTATGCTATGTGAAACTATAAAGCAGAAAAGTTTCAAGGGAACCTACAATACATAATAATGTGATGCACTGCTTATCAACATTTCAAGAGAGAGAGAGAGAAGGTGTGATAGTTTCTCAAAGGTTTTTGTCAAGTTGAAAGGTTTTGATCATTAGATCTATTTGGAATCCATTTTCACTTGAGAAGTATAAAAAGCAACCACTTTATGCAAAAGAAAAGAAAAACATGAAACATGATATAGTACCATGTAGATCTGAATAAATAATTTTTTGACACTTGGAGTTAGGGCTCACATCCTGTACTTCAAATGAACTTTTAAACAAACAAAAAGAACAAACCTCATATTGCACTAGTAAAAGAGCCCTAAATTGACAAACAAACTTTTTCTTGTCACAAACCTTTGTGGGGAAGCAAATAATTTTTGCAAAAATTGAAGTAACCAAAGGTTTTCTTGAAAAATATTTTCTTTAGAAGAGTGTATATATATATAGGATAATTAACTCAAATTCTTAGACCATGTGCGTATATACTATAGTCAACCAAATATAAGTAGGTAAATGGTCACTTGAATGTTTGAATATTAAAATACTCTAGAGTATAGCATGCACACTAATACTAGTATTAGATATAATGCACATATATCAGCCTACCAACCAACAGGTTTAGTATCTTTGTAAAATAAATATGTATTAGACATAATGTATATCATCCTACCAACCAAGAAAGTCTTGCATCCAATACTAGTATCTTTAATAAATATGCATTGTCGTAAGCCTAATGATGCCTAATGACACTTTTCTCACCAACATACCCTAACTTCAATATATAGTAGAATATGAACAGCATAACCATACTTTAATGTTCCTCTTGGATCTTGTACGTCATCGTGAATAAAAAGTAAATTTTAGCAACACCGAACATACACACACATACATGCAACTCCCACATCACACAAATGAATTATCAACTAAAAATTATCTTGGTATTTAGTACAAACATAGATTTATATATAGTAAACTTGCTAATGTTGTCCATAAGAAGATGATTATATAGCTAAAAATTGAATTATCAAGAGTTTAGACAAATCAAAATGGAAAAATGCAACATATTTTTCCAAGCTATTTAGTACTACTTCTAACCAAATCTACCAAGCCTACTAATAGCAACGTGCAAGTACCTAAATAATTGATGATGCTAGAATTCCATAATAACAAAAAGAGAGGAAAAGGTCTCACTGTGACAAGAAATAAATACTCATTGATTCATCTTTTATCCTAAACATAGAAGACTCGTTAACCACAACATACTTGATTTATATGTGTATATATATATATATCTTTACTTAAGAAACTCAAAATATCTAAGCATATGGTTTTACTCTCGCAGAATAAATTTGAATCTAATTCTAAATAAATAGATAAAGCATCAATCACATCATAGTTAGAACAAGAAATTTTGGATGAAGTTGGTACCTAAGTGATGAACTTTCTATAGGAAACTGAGATGGAAATTACTTGACTAAGAATGAGATTTCTGTGATTTTCAAAACTAGCAAAGAAAGTGAAACTAGTAACAATCAAAGAAAGCGAGATTAAAAATTTTGAAATTCAAAGAAATACCTTTGAATCAGTCAGTGAAAAATGGAGAGATTCGAGAAACTGAAAAGCGACAGATAATCGACTGGAGAAATCAATCAGCAAAACAGAAAGCAAAAGCCTCTTCAAGTTTCAAAGTCGGAGATAGAACGAGAAAATCAAAGACTGGAGAAATCGAACAGATAAACAGAAAGCAAAAGCTTCTCCAATTTCCAAAGTCAGAATCAATTAGCAAAACAGAAAGCAAAAGCCTCTTCAAGTTTCAGAGTCAGAGATAAAACTAGAAAATCAAAGACTGGAGAAATCGAACAGATAAATCAAAAGCAAAAGCTTCTCCAATTTCCAACGTCAGAGGAAAAAAAAAAAAAAAAAAAGAAAATCGGAGACTAGAGAAATCAATCAGAGAAATTGATCAGAGAAATGGAAAGCAAAAGCCTCTATGAATTTTAGAGTCAAAGAAAGAATGAGAAAATCAAAGAGCCTTTTTGTTTTACAATTTTTTTGTCCAAGGATGATCCAAACTCTTTGATAGGACTATATAGTCCAAGTTTTACTCTTGTTTGGCATAGGTTCTACTTTTGCTTTTACTTCTTCTTCTCTATAAGTGCTTTCTTAAAAACCACTCTTTATTGGTTTTGGTTAGAAGACCAAAGGCACTTCCTGAAAATTACCAAACACTCCCAGAAGCAGCTACTTCTGGCTTCCCAAAAGTCCTGCCAAACAGGAACTTAAAACACAGTCTATGGCCAGACTATTTACAGTCCAGTCCAAATTGGATATAATTGATACAAACAGGGGTCAAAATTAGTCCAATCCAATCCTGGTAAACAAAGAGGCCTTATAGATATTACATTGCTCACATCTAAATTGTATATGTATGCGAGTTTAGTCCTAAACTCATTGTGCGTTGTTACAATTACTTTAGCAAAGATGTAGGATTTGAATCCAACCATCCAAAATAAATAAATAAAACAAAATGAAGACGTTAGGATTTTTGAAAGGATTATTTGCACCATTGGTCCTTTATCTTTATTGCATTTTACACATGTAGTCTTTATTTATTTATTTTTGCATTTTTTTTTTCCAAACCGCCACTTTCTCTAGTAATGTTTGGTCCTTCCCTCAATTCCTTCTCTCAGAGTTAAAAAAATCACACACACGCCAAGGGCATTCCCAGTTATTTTGAAAATTTTAGTTATATTTACAAATCAAAACTCATTACCATATGATTTTGGAATTTCTAAGTGAAATTAGGGATTTAATTTAGAGCTATATAATTTCAAGAAAATTTTTATGTCATTTTCTTTCTTTTCCTCCCCATGTGCTTCAAACTCTCTAGAAATTGAAACCCAAAAGAAAAACTAGGAAGGACAACAAAACTAACAATCAGATAAATGCCTATACACATAGCATAAACATACTTGGAAAATCATGCATAGGCAATAAATAAATAAATAAATAAGAAAATATCTTTGTTTTCATGATTGTTGAAGCTCACCACCTCAAGCTTTTACTCAACATATAGGCAAAAGGTAATTAGAAAAGTTTCTTTTAATCATTAGTTTCTACGGAAGACTTTGCCTCAACTTCACCCATTCCATTAATACTATGAAAAGGAAATGACGAAGAAAAAGAATACCAATTTCTTGCACAGAGGTTGTGGAAGGAATAGAATAATGAGCCACGCTATAGTCTAATTGCATATATTTTTATGTTAGGTTACATCAGTGTTAAAACAAAAAAAAAATTGGAATTTCTTATAAATTACACTCGAACACCAAGATCTTCACATTCCAACCCATCAAGCTATAAAATCAAATTAAAAATATTTAATAAAACAGATTAGATTCATAATACACTTTAAAAAAACCACTAACTGGAGCCATAAATAATCTATTTTCCTAATTTTTTTTTAAAAAAATTTTACTTAAAAACCATATTTTCCACTTGTAACTATACACACAGTTTTTTTCTTTCTTTTTTTATTTTTTATTTTTTGTTTTCTTTTTAGAGCTTTGATTACACCCTATAAAATGATAACCTTTATCTTGACTTGCTAATATTTTTTAGAGCTACTATTTTTTAACAACACTATGTACAGGTTTTTAGGGAGCTCTTCTTCCTAAAATGCATTAACAAATATGCTTTAAGGGATCTCCTAAATGCTGGTGTTCTTGGTTTGGAGGTAACTATCTAATGAGTAATTGTATTGGTAAACACACCATTTTCTGCATTGGCAAACCAGATTAGATTGAAGGAGTAAGGATGACTTCTAAAGATGATTTACTATTCCATATTCCAAATTCTAAAGCCTGTCTAAAAATCAACCAGAACAACCAAAATAATTGTTTTATAATTTAACACAAACAAATACAAGCACCCACCCACAAGTATCCAAGGAAGTTAGCTCAATTAATCAAGATTTTATATTCCAAAATAGGAAATTAAAAACAACTGAAAATTGGAACACACTATTGATATTTATATACTAAAAGAAGTGCCAAAGCAAATATCAAGCAAAAACACAATGCTCACTTAGGATTTGAATTTTTCAAAATATTGATTTGGGTTTTCATCAAACAACAGCTAGATGATGCGGAAAAAGCAAAAAAAATTGAATCATACCCAGAAGCCTTGATCAAGCAAGGAAGCACTGGGAGAGAGCACACACAGAAGGTTGTCGTTTTGGTTGCCGTTAGTCCATTGGTTTCGTCCAGTGTTTCGTCCGTCGGGTTGGGTTCATCCGTCCGTTCTTCATTCTATCTCAACACAAGGGTCTCACTTGGTGTTGGGTTCTTAAATCGTGTTTTCAGGAGGGTTTGTGTCATTCAAATTGATAATTAAAATTGTAAAAATATTGAATGAATTTTATATTTGTCTAAGTCATTCAATATATAATAGAGTGTCATTGATCACAAATATATTATTATCAATAAAAAGTATGGTAAAAATATTTATTAATTAAAATATATAAAATAATTTTTATAGTTATAGTATATTTCATATAATATATTTTAATACCACATATAACTCCTAAATATTGAAAATTTTTGATTTCTTCTTATTTTTATTTCGAAATATCAAATATAAAAAATAATTATTAAAAATTATATATCTTTAATAATTTTACATATAATTGTTAATATATTAACTATATGAATTTTACATTAAATATAATTATACTTATTAATAATCATTATATAATATTGATTAACTGAATGTAAGATTATTTTCTCTAATAGTTAAGAATGTGATTGTATACATAAATTATTATTTAAAGACTTTCCATAAATATTTTTTAGAAAATATATTCCATGCATTTTTGTATAGTATTTATCTATTTTATAATATTTGTAGTGTAATATTTATCATTTATTTCACATACATTTTTGTATCTTTTCTATATTATAATTTATAATATTTATAGAAATATTAAATTTATTATGATAAAAAGTAATGGTTAAGTAGATAATTAAATATCAATAATATTTATTAATTTTTGATAATAAAAAATTTTAAAAAATTAAATTTAATAGAAATTTTTCGAAATTTAGAGCTATCTAATTTCGGGAAAATTTCTATGTAATTATCTTTCTCTCCTTCCTTATGTTCTTCAACCTCTCTAGAAATTGAAACCCAAAAAGCCACAAGGAAGAACATCAAAACTAACAATCAAATAAATGCCTATGCACAGAGCAGAACATAGAAATAGAAAAATCATGCATAGACAAAAAATTTTAAAAATTTAAAAAAAAAATCCTTATTTTCATGACTCTTGAAGCTCGCTATCTTGATTTGTTACCTCCACAACACATAGGCAACTGGTAGTTTGAAAATTTTTCTTTTAATGTTTAGTTTTTTTGGAAGACTTGGCTTCATCTTCACCCGTTCCATTAAGACAAGAAGAAGACCAAGTTCTTGCACAGGGTGTGTGAAAGGAATTGAGGAAACTCTGAAACGTAACTGGCCATCCTATAGTCTTTAGTCGCGTTGCCTCCTCATCAATGTTCTTAATCACTTGAGCCTTCGCTGACCACCTTGGTGGATAATCTTCTTTCTCTCTTTCTTTCTTCCCACTCTTATTTGTGTGGATAACCGTTAAAGTCGCCAAATTACTTTGATTTTCACTTCAGTTGCCCTAACTTGTGCAAGATTCCCAATTTCTTTGGTTGATGTTACTTCCATGTTGGGGATTTGACAGGAAACATAGAACCTTCACTTTATGCTTCTTTAATCAGATACAAAACCTTTCAATTACTTATCCATATAAAAAAAAAAAAAAAAACCATGTTCATCCTTACCCATCTCTGATATGTGTAAATCCTGAATCTTTTACAATGATTTACATATTCTTCTTAATTTTCCAACGTTAATTTGGTTCAATCTTGCCTCGGTTCTCCCCAAAGTCCCAAACCATATGAAATTAATTGTTAAATCCATAAAATTGAGTAAAATTTTCTAAATGACTGTGAATGACCTTGGCACCCGCTTGTGTGTTTTAACAACTGAGAGACGGAATTAGGGGTTAAACCTAAATAGTGTAAGAGAAAGTCAGATAACGATTTAGGACCAAAGGTACAAATAAGCATTTTAAAAATTTGGATTGAGTGGATTAAACTTTTTCCTTAAAAGAAAATATATTATTCTCTCTAGTTCTACCCATGAACCATTTTAGTTAGGCTGAAAACGGCAATGCATTGTTATATGGCAGTTTATTAAACCCACACTGTAATGTGGCAATATAAAACAATTACCAACTCGATTGTGAATGCCAACCCAACCGTAATGGATCTAGGTTGACAAGTGCTTTAAAATTAAAAATTTAATTAAAAAAAAAAAAGAAGCATTGCCTCTCAATTTTTAATATCATCTCAACTAAAAAATAAATAAATTAAAAATAAAAATATTGTATACTTATTTTAATGAAGGATAAAAAATTTATCGAAATCTAATGATTTTTTTTTTTTTTTGGGGCAAAATTGCTAATTTGTTATTTTCAAAATTTAGCAGGTTATGTAGCAAAACTTGACCGACAAGTCAAGCTCAAAGGTAATCAAAGCCCCACCATTAAGAAAGTTTGCTAAAAAAAATTAAGTGTAATTGTGATTTTAAGATTTTTAAATACAATCAGTATTTTCTGAATTGAAATTTCTTTTAGATTATTTCACTGTCAGTAAACATGTTAAATAATGCTCTTTGTTAAGCGTTTCTAGATATTTGTAATAGTAGTTGAAGGAGATCAATTACATATTATATATATACAGTTCATTTATGATGTGGTCGATTCTTATGTCCTATATATATATATATATTATATATTATATATATATATAGGACACCATTTTTTTTAAGATTCATGTGATAAGATTATACTCATTTCCTCGTTACCTATGCTTATGAAAATTATTAACGAATCCATAATATTTCTCTTTCTATTTTATAGAAAACAAAAATGGTTTGGGAATTGGAATTCGGGTTTTATCGTGGCTGGAGGACTTTTTTTTTTTTTTTTTCTTTTTTTAAAGTAATTTTGTGACCAAGAGCCGCGTAGTCGGACATTTTTGAAAGACTATGATGAGCTGGCTGAGCCTGAGTCATGTTCTTGGACGCTGACTTTTTAAGCAAAACTTTGGGAATTTGGGCACATGGTTTCAAATCATTCAATAGTAAATTAAGACAATGTGGCGATATGTGATTGGATTATTGGGGACCCTGGTCCCAGTCCCACCGCTCACCCATTAACCATTCGCAAGATTCCATGGAAATAATGTGGGTCACATTTCTAATTAATTGCAAGTGATTGGGAATTTGACCAATGTTTTAAAAACCTTGGTAATTGTGTTTATCCTTTATTATATTTAAATTGATATGTCATTATTTATAAATTACTAGCTTGGAAAATTTTGTATAAATATTTGTTTTTGGTATGTATATGTTGGGTGGAATTAAAAGCCTTTCATAATCTAGCGATTTCAAGTAGAATGGGAAATTTCTATGGTATTTGTCATCCAAGTTTCTTCTACGTAAAGTCTCCTCACTTCTGCCCCCCGAAAAAAAAAAAGAAAAAAAAAGAAAAAAAAAGTGTCCTCACATAATTATGCATAAAAAATAAAAATAAAAATATTTCCTTTGGGTTCTCCAATGGCAAGCAACCTAAAAAGTAGAAGAAAATAAAATAAAAAACAGGTCAATTTTAGTTAATTATGACATTTTATTATCAATCTTACATTCCTATCAATGGTGATTTATATATATATATATATATATATACAAAGAAATGCCTATTTCCATCTTGATTTATACATGCCATCTAACATTTTTGTTGCTTTGCATTTTTTATTTGCCTTCATTTCAGAGAATCAACTTCATGTATTTATGAAAAAACTTTATCAATACAATTAAACCTCACAAACCTTCTTTGTTTTTTTTTTTTTTTGGGTTCTTGTAAAGCAAATATTAATTTAAAGATATTATGCTATAAAAGGACTAGTGCCGATGTATAACCAACATATTGTTGGGTATTAATTAGTAGGAGAACCACAAATTTAACAAATTAAACTTTTATTATTATTATTATTATTTTTTTGGATGTGTAGCTTGCCAAAATAGTCATCCTACCTCAGTCACAATTCCACTAGATTCCACCATATTTCCACCGGTAATTATTAAAAAGAAAGCCTTTCAAAAAAATTATATTATAAAAAAAAAAAACGACCTTTTATGACCGAAAATTAGGCAGAAACTTTATTAATAATTGGTTTAACTTTTAAGTAATTTTCGTACTAGCATCTTTTTAAAGTGCAAATAGATTTGACTTTTCTTCTGAAATTTCTATGAACAAAATTATTATAGAATTTCAAAAGTGATAAAAAGTCCAATGTTACCTCAAATGTAATTTAGCCCTAAGAAGCTGGTACGTCGACCTCGCTGTCAAATTTTCAATGACTTATTGCCTTAATTGAAAATAATTCTTTTAAATAATAATAACAATGACAATAATTATTAAAAAAAACCAACAAAAGAGACACCAGGAATTATTTTTTTTTAATTTTTTTTTAATAGAGAAAGAGATCAAGAAATTTGCATAACAAACAATTACGAGTTTCCAGAAAAGAAAAAATATGGAAACAAAATACTTAAAAAATTAAAGAAAAAACCTAATACTGATAAAGAAAAAAATTAATAATCCTTTTGCTACATATTTGAATTTTAAAAACTAATTGATACAAAATATTAAAAATAAATAAATAAATAAATAGTGAACTACACAAAAATAAAAAAATACATACATTATACATAGAGGGATCCATCTACTCATCTAGGGACCAAGAACACCAATTTTGAAAAATGGCTAGGAGAAGAGTGGTAGCATGAAGCATCTGTACCACTTAAGGTGAGACATCACCGTCTGATCGTTAACATCGCGCATGTGGCGCAGGTTAGCACTATCAGGCAATTCCATGTTTTTTTTTTTTTTTTTTTTTTTTTTTTGGGCGTTCATTTCTTACATAATTATTTCTTGGGGAATGAATGGAACTATATAAATAATGCATGAATTTTCCGCTTTGTGATCACCTCAAAATTAGCAAAGGAAAAGAAAAATAAAACAAAAATACAATGAACTCGTTTTCGTAAATTGTGATCCCAGATTTCTCCGATTTCATACAAACCTAGATTCGTGCTAAAAACCCCACAACCACCAATCACAAACCCCCCGTTTATTTATTTTTTCTAAGTTCATATTTTTTCATCAATTATTAATTTTTTAATTACCATTGTTATTTTGCTTTCACTGATTGCATACGGGAATTGCATTTCTGAAGTGGGATTTTGTTAGTTTGGAAGCAAATTTTTTTGGGTTTTGTGATTTTGCTTTGCTTGTTGTTGTCCCACTTTGTTTATCGGCTTTACGGAATCAGAGGAAAAACCAGAATTTTCTCGGATTGAGTTGAAGTGGTAGTGAGATTGTTTGTTTGGGTAAAGTGCATTCTTGGTAATAGAAAGTGGAAATTGGTGGTGGGTTTCTGAAGAGAGCATAGGGAAAATTGAATAAGTGGGGGGTTTTTGATTTTCTAGGGAAAATTTGTAGATGAGAGGAGGGTTGGGCGGGAGATGAGACGAGCTCATGAAGGTTCGCAGAAACAATGACTGGAGGGTCATTGGGAATTCGTTCGGGGAGTTATGGGTCATTGGATAAACAGCTACAGAACGGAATTTCGCCTATCCAAACAGCAAGAAAGCCTTCAAAGATGCTCAAGGAAAAGGAAAGATTGTTCCATTGGATCTGCAAGTTCGCCGGCCGTAAGAAGGTCGGAATGCTGCTTCTGTGTGCCATCTCAGCCGGGATATTCATTTTTGTTGTATATGTCGGAAAAGGTTCTTTTTTCTTTTCTCTATCTGTCACTTTTCTGCTGCGGATTTTGGATTATATATTGGGTTATTTAATCAGATTTTTTCTATTTTAGTTTAACTGATTTCGGGTGTTTCTTAGTTGGATTAAGTTTAATTAGAAATTGGGCAATGAGTATTTAGTTATATGTTCAAGTTTTTCTAAGTGAGAATGAAGTATTAGTTTTAGAATTCCTTTATTTAGATTATATACAGCTTCAGGAGTTTACAGTCGATATGCATGTTTCACATCCGTACTATTGTTAAAAATGTTTTGGAAGATAACTTTTAGCATTTTCCTTTTCATGTAGGAGATGTTCATAGATTCCTAGTAGTTGATGTTTGTCAAGTAATCTATATCACTACTGATATTAGCTTTCGCTCATGAAAGTTAACAACTTTTTAACGGGTTGTAACTGGTTAAAATTTTCACATGTTAAACACCAACCACTTGTAACTGCTTATTGCTTTTTTAGCTCAATAGATTCATGTGCATTGTGTTGGGGGAAATGCTTCCTGCAAATGCAAGCTGTTTAAATGGTATGCGCATTTTGTCTTGCTTTAGGTGAAGATACTCAAGAAAGAAACCATGTCAACAACATTAATGTGAATAACAGTGTGGCTTTAAGTTATCCTGAATCTTCACTGACAAATGGAGAGCAGAGTATCTCTTCTTCATTGAATACTTTTGGAATACCTTCGAATTTTGCCCTGCCTCCTCCTCCTCCTTCCTTTTTCCTTGGTTATACTCTTCCACCAGGGCATCCTTGTAGTACTTTCACTTTGCCGCCCCCACCAGCAGATAAGAAAAGAACTGGACCACGGCGTAAGTTCTATTTTGCCTTTCCTATAATTCTGAAATTTTTATTTGGTTCCTTCTGTTTTCATGAAATAAATTGCACTTATGTAAACTAACGTACATATAAGTTTCAAGATAATAAGGATTTATGGGCACTAAGATATGAGATCATAAATATGGGGCTATGGTATTGATTGTGATGCTGAGTTTTCTGCCTTGTTTATGTTTCAGCTTGCCCGGTATGCTACCTTCCTGTAGAAGAAGCCATAGCCTTAATGCCAAAGGTCCCTTCATTTTCTCCAGTTCTTAAGAATTTAACTTACATTTATGAGGAAAATTTATCTAGAGAAACAGAATTTGGAGGATCGGATTTTGGTGGATATCCAACCTTGAGTCAAAGGACTGATTCTTATGATATAAGAGAGTCGATGAGTGTCCATTGTGGGTATGTTTTTTTTTTTTTTTTTTTTTTCCCCAAAAAAAGAAATGAACATTTGTTGGAACTTGTTTCTTTAAAATGTGAGTTCCTTCTAGAATTATTTACTTAGGTGATCATAGTTCTTCCATTTTTTCTCTACTCCTACCTTTTGAATGTGCATTGACTGCATATTTTTGTGCAAGTCAGATTTGTAAAAGGTATAAAGCCTGGGCGCAATACAGGATATGATATGGATGAAGATGATCTCTATGACATGGAGCAGTGTCGTGGTATCGTTGTTGCATCAGCCATATTTGGTAATTTTATGTGCTGTTTGGTTTCAAACTTTTTACTTGCCTAACTCTAGTGGTTTTTTTAACAAATTGATCCACTTCTTCAGGAAATTTTGACAACATAAACCAGCCACATCACATTAGTGATTATTCCAAGGAGACTGTTTGCTTTTACATGTTTATAGATGAAGAGACAGAAGCTTATATGAAGGGTACTGGTACTCTGGACGGCAGCAAGAAAGTTGGATTATGGAGAGTAGTTGTTGTTCATAACATTCCTTACACAGATGCAAGGCGCACTGGGAAGGTAGGATTTTTACATATTTGCCTACAAGATTCTTTTTTTTAAAGAACAGGTAGCTTAAGGGGAAAAAGATTAGCATATTAAGAGAAAATTGATCAGTATCTGCAGATGTGCACATGAAGTCGCATATGCACCATGTTATTCATCTTCTTAATGGAATTGTTTAAGCTTCTTTATATGGAAAGAAGTTAGTCTTAACTTGAACAATTTTGTTATTTTGTGTTTCAAGATTTAAGTATCTTATGCTTTTTGTGCAAAATTGCCGTGTTATAACACATACATTATTCTTTGATGTACCTTTTGTTCTTAACGAAATCATTCTGGTCACAGATTCCAAAGCTTTTGGTGCATAGGATGTTTCCCAATGCTCGCTTTTCATTGTGGATTGATGGAAAACTTGAGCTTGTTGTGGATCCATATCAAATTCTGGAAAGGTATCTAATTTATGTTCTCATATTTTCTATGTATAAATACTGGCATGCATAAATTTGAACATATATGCTAACTTGTTCCTACCTTTTCTTCCATAAGTTCTGCACTTTGATTCATATTGTTAAGGGATAACTATTCTGGTTCTTCCTATTGCAGGACAATTTTATAAAGAGGAGATTAACTGTCTAGTCTTCTTTAAAAATAAGTTAAATAATTTACCTCAGTGAGCAATAAGTATATAACATTTTCCTTTTTCTCGTTTCACCCCATAATCACAGTGAAATGCATCCACTTTTTTTATTTTTTATTTTTTTATTATTTTATTATTTTTATTTTTTTAAATATGACCTGGGATTGAGATTAACACTTACAACTTACAACCTTATGGGCCATTCCACCCTACCACATTTATAAACAATTGTATACTTATCTAAACCTCCTATACAGATTTTTCCTATATAGATGTAACATCTTTTTTGACCTTTAGTGATTAACATTGATTATGTGAAATAGATGTTCTATTTTGAGCTCTCAAGGAAGCCTTGAATTTTTGTTTATTGATGCTGAGGGTATAACGTTGATTTGACATTTGAAATATCTGAAGGCCACAAATTTAAAATGCTCGGAGGCCACACAAACTATAAAATGCACGCCCTGCTGCCGCATGGTCATGTGTCTTCTCAATGACTGTGAAATCCGTGGTTCTTTTAGTTCTTGTTCTAACAAGCAATTACATGCACACATTTTAGAGATAGTTCTTGGGGTTGAATATTATTGAAATAAATGAAAATAGTTCTTGGGGGTTGAATAGTATTGAAATAAATGAAAATACGAATTTCAATCCATTTGTCAACACTCCTGAATAAGTTTCTACCTTTTAAATGGGTGATTAATGTCGACAAAAAGGAAAAAAAGAATTTATTAAAATATTGATTTTTTATTTCTTTAAAGAATATGCATAACAAGTGTAGAGTTGGATTTGCAGTTAGCAAATTTCACAAGTCACACTTAAAACTTTACAAAATTCTCTAGAACCTTTTGCATGAAAGTGATGAGTGAGCAATTTGGAGTTTGGGGCCTTCATGAAACATCCCCGCTGATGAGATTTTTCTTGATCTCTATTACCAGACCGCCTAAACAATCTAGGCTATATTTAAGATAAATGGTGTTTGAATCTTAAGCCACATCTCCTTATCATCCTTTGTGTATGTGCTGGCATACACTCTCAGTTGCAGGCCCTTTTTATCATTTTGGTATGTGGTAGAATAAGTAATGGTATATATATATATATATATATATTTTCCAGTGCATGGATGCCATCTCAGCCCTCTTTGATCTTGTTTATATCCATTTCAGGTTCTTGTGGAGGAAGAATGCAACTTTTGCAATTTCTAGACACTATAAACGCTTTGATGTGTTTACTGAAGCTGAGGCAAATAAAGCTGCAGGAAAATATGCTAATGCCTCAATTGACTTTCAGATTGATTTCTACAGAAGGGAGGGTTTGACCCCATATAGTGAAGAAAAACTTCCCATTACCAGTGGTGGGTGGAAACTTCCTTTGCCTATTACATGATAAATTATATTTTTTATGTTGATTGAGTTTTCTGTCTTATGGTTTGGCTTTGCAGATGTACCTGAAGGATGTGTAATCATTAGAGAGCATGTTCCTATCAGCAACCTCTTTACTTGTCTTTGGTTCAATGAGGTCGATCGTTTTACTTCCAGGGACCAAATCAGTTTTTCCACTGTGAGGGACAAGCTCAGGGCGAGGACGAATTACACTATCAATATGTTCCTGGACTGTGAAAGGCGCAACTTTGTGGTTCAGGTAATTATTTTGTGCATTTATGGTTTTGCCCTTTATAGATTCGCACAGTATCGTAGTAATGAAGAAGTAATAAAGAAGGGCAGTGGGAAAATCTGAACATGTTACATATCATATTTGGTAAACTTTAGTTGATAATATGATGTACATGAAAGGATGTGAGGTTGCGAATATATTTTGCATATCTGGCTTCTTAAATCTCATGGGTTACTCAAGGTGCATTATATAATTGTTGGAATCTTAATTTCCATAATTCTGTTTTAGTTGATGATTTTCTGGAACTTCTTTCAATTGTTATCGGTGCCTTATTTAACACGACACTCACTATTAAATAGAATTTCTTATTTTGTTCAGACTGTAAGGTTCGAACCTAGAAGTTTTTCGAGCCACTCTATTTTTACTGCTTGAGCCATTAAGTATGCCAAAAAAAGCTACCAGTTATTGATGCCATGAAACCCCCAGAAGCTGTAATTAATCCTTTCACCATCTTAATTTTGGTGATAATTGGATCTCCATATATGGAATAATGTGTGGGGAAAATTCTATTTGTATAATTCTTACGAAGATTATATTCTACTCGTACAACAAGATTATCGAGTCTTGTTATTTATCACTACCAGTGACAATCACTGGCTTATATAAGGAATTTTAATTGGGACATTTAATTCTGTTATTTTTTATACTAAAAACCTAAATGGTAACCATTTAAATTGTGATTTGGCATGTAGGTTCCACTGGTGATTATTCACCCGTGGTGATTAATAGCATTTTTCAAGATTATGTTAGGAAAACAAAGTTGTTCACTTGTTAAAGTTTTCAAGATTATATTAGGAGAATAAAGTTGTTCACTTGTTAAAGTATTTTCAGAGAAGATTTTCTTAAACCTAATGTTGAATGTCCTTATAAAGGGTCCTCTATAGTTTCTGAACCAAGGAAATTACAGTTTAATTCTATGGTACTTTCATGCTCATTTAATTTGAAATTTCTTTTATTTTTTTTTATTTTTTTTATTTTAATTTAATTTTTTTTTTTTTGGAAATACAGAAATACCATAGAAATGTATTGAAGAAAAGGGCTCCTCCTCTACCTGCTGCACTTTCTCCTCCACTATTGCCTCCACCACCACCACCGCCACCGCCACCATCACTTGAAACTTCATCTGAAGGGGCTGTGAATGCCCCAACTGGGAAGATCCAACCAAGAGGTGGGAGAGAAGGGAGATCGTCAAGACGTCACCGCAAAGTTTCTGCAGGCACTAAGGATTCTGATTCAGGTTAAAGTTTTGTTGAAGCTAATTATATTATTCTTTTTACCTACCCCTTTCACAAATCATTCATTTCGGGGGTGGAGGGAATTGTGCGAGATGAATGTTGCGGTTCTGCTTCTACAGGAAATGCCGTCTCTCATTCTTTCTACTTTTGGAGTTTGTCAAATTTACTCATTTTTTGTTGTATATATAGTATATTTTCCAATAATTGTAATATGGGTTGCTACAAAAGCCTTCGTGTGGTGGCCCATTTTGTTGTTCCAATATCATACCAACATTGTATTGAGATTCATTTATATAAAAGTTATTTATTATTCAAGTTTTAATGAAAAATTAATAAAGTTGAAAATTTATTATGTTTAATGGTTTGTAAAGCTTATTTACATGAGTTTGAGCCAACGATTATGCAAGTTACGCGGACTTCCTTTCTCGGTAATACCCTTAAATGATTCAGTGTTTGAAATATTAGAAGTTAGTTCCATTTCACTTCCCTACAATGAGCACTGCTAAAACAAATTAGCTAAATCTCCACTGGAAATATGTTTCTTTCGGCTTGTCTAGATGTTTATTATTCAAAAGCGTGAGAATGACAACAATTTAGTCAATTCCTGCAATATTTAATGAGGTAAGCAACCACAGAAATCGGTATAGTAGTACTTCACCCTCAGTCATGTTATTGGACCTTGTTCCTTGTAAGCTACAAAAGAATTGCAGCCACACATTTAACAGCTCGATCATATGATTTTGTGGTTACTGGTTTGCGAGGTGATCATCTTATATTCACCAAAAAAGATGATTATGTTATGATTTTTGATGTAATTGGAATAGTCATATTTTTTTATTGATTATTATTGTTAAATATTGAAAAGGGATATTGGAAGATATGTACCCCGAACTTTATCGGAATTGATACATTGCACCATAAACTATTTTTCCTAGCATTATGCACCCCAAACTTGTATTTCCCTTATACCGTTGGTTCTTCTGTCAAAAATGCTTAATGGAATGACCACATGCTGCACACGTGATCATCAAGTGAGGGTAGATCAGGTCATTTTCTCGTGTATGTGATTAAAGATCAGACACCAGTGTCTTCAGATAGAAATTTTTGGGCGGGAAACATCTTAGGGATTCATCGAATAATCTAATTGAGTTGCATTTGATTAAAGTTAAGAGTTTGGTGAAAGAAATTTGAGCAACGTGAAAAGAATTTTGAGAGTAGTTTTACACGAACAAAAATTGAAGGAGCTGAGCTTATCTCAGAAAAGAAGTTGGCAGATGGAGAATGTGTAGAATGAAATCCCCAAATATCATAAGTGGCTCTAAAATTTTAAATTTTATGCTTCTTTGTTTGGGTTGTAAGCTTTTTGGCATCTTTATTTGGGATGTAGGTTTTATGTTCTTAAATTTTCATTTTTATGGTTTGAAAAGTGAAAATGACAGAGGATTGTGTTAGCTCTGGGTCCCATATCCCATCCTTAGTAAAAATCTTGTTCCCCACAGCAGACACACACACGTTATGTATTAAATTGACTTGTTGTTAGGTTTGTGGATGAGGTGTGGTCCCAAATATGGATTTTTCTGGATGGGATGTGGTCCTCGGCTCTGGTTATTTTAGGAAGTTTGTATTTGTACGTGTGTAAATTGAATTAAAAAAACGATGTTAACTGCATTGTGGTTGGTGTATGTGTAATACACCTAAATTAATTATTAATACTTTAATTTTAAGCAATATGCCAAATAATGTGACTAGTAGTAATGTAGTTATTTACAACTATGTTTTCTTGTCTAGCATCTATGTCACTTTATGTCTTTTTATTTATTTGTTTGTGTTGTAAAATATAACTGCAGTTGCTAGGTCAGGGTACTTTACCCTAAAAGCTCACCATGGTGGTAACTTGTTTGATAGAATGGGTAAGACAATGTACTTAGGAGGGTGTGTTGATTTTTTAGACTACTGCCATGCTGACACTATGTGTTACTTTAGCTTTGATAAGTTTGCAAAGCTAATTGGGATCAAAGGTCAATGTTCTTACTTCTATCAGATTCCGAAGAAGAACCTAAATGATGATTTGGTTAGGATATTAAGAGATCAGGATGTGGTAGACATGTGTAATATTGTGCCTAATAATAGAGTTATGGAAGTATATTTCATTCAGCAAATGGCTTTGGAGTTTTTAACCAATGAACCTCAAAATTGGGAGGAGGAACTAGGCACCCAACAACCTGATGTTGGAGTTTGATGTGGTTTTGAGTTCACTTGGCCAAGAGTGTTGTACACAAAGTGTTAGTCTTGTGCACAACCTTTAATCCGGTTTTTGGTTTGATGTTTGGGTGATTTTTGTCTTTTTTTTTTGTATGGTGATATTTAAGATTGTTAGGGTTTTTGTTTTGAATGAAGAAGAAGAAGATAAAGAAGAAGAGAAGATGTTATAGTAGACCACACAAAACTAGACAGCACACTAATTCATTTTTGCTTTTCATTCATTTGTTGCATATATAGATACAAAACTTGTCTCATACATGTGAGGTGTGTATGGGACCAAATAAAAGTCTTTAAAATTCAAAATTTACACATTTTCCACTCAAAATTATGATATGTGACCGTTCAACCACCAGCTTCACATGTGAGTGCATAATCATGACAAGAGTTGGTGAGATTTTGAATTTCAAAAAACTATCTCCACCTAATCCTGTACCACTATTTTGGCCAGATGGAAGGCTGGGATATCTTCATCCAAATTGCTTGAATTTTGGCATGTGACATGTTGAAATATCAAGGATGAAATCTGAAGAAGACCAAGTCCAAAAGAATTGGGTAAGGTCTTCAATTCATCTCAAACCCGTGGGCCATAACTGTTGGAAATCTCAGCAGTTATGCCAAATTGCAACCTGCATATCTTGGGCTTCCCAAGGTCTTTTTTGAGTAATTCTTTTTTCTATATTTTTATTTACATGTCTACTACAACATATCCAAAACTCATAAACTCGTTCTAAAAGCTCAGAGAATGCCAGTCCCAACAATGGACCTATGTTGCTGAAAATACTGTTTCCAGCACATAGCCATTTTACAAAATAAAATCAATACCCAACAAAGAGATAATTCCTAAGCTAAATACAATAAAACTTAGGTATTCGAAAGAAATTAAAAGGAACATAAAATATAGATATAAATATTGCATTAGGTCATTTAACAAAATATTTCTTTTAAAGAAAGAAAGAAAGAGGGTGCAAACCTTGGTGGATTTTGTTTGCACAAGGTGGCAAGATTACCACCTTTTCAACACCTGAGCCCCAAATTGATCCACACCAATCCCAAGACTCAGGTTTAGATACCCCTCTCCAACCAGAAAATGATATTCTTGATTTTAACCTGCATGTTAGTGGAGGTGAAGAGAGTGATCGAGGCAATGTTAGTGGCAATGATTGGCCTGATTTTGATATGCATGTGAGTGAAGGTGAAGAGAGTGATCAGAGCAATGTTGGTGGCAATGAGGCCCAACCACAAAATGATCATGTTAGTAGAGGCGAAGAGAGTGATCATGCTAGTGAAGGTGATGATTCTGATTTTCAGCAATTCGATTATGAGTTGTCAGATGACAAAGTTATGTTTAGGGATAACGTAGACAGTAATGTTGAGTTTGCAGATGTTTAGTCTACTAGAAATCCCACTACTTCCACTGATGAAGTCCACGTTGAGTTAGATCATGAGTATGATGATGATGTATGGATGAGCAAGTCATCTAGTGATGAAGAAGACATTAATAGGCATTTTTCTGAGTTCAATTCTCAGACAGATATGAGAGATCCTAAGTTTGAGGTTGGCATGTTGTTTAGTTGTTCAAATGACTTTACAAAAGCAGTTAGGGATTATGCAATCATTGAACAAAAGCCAATAAAGTTTAAGAAGAATTGCAATGATAAAGTTGGAGCTGTAGATTCAAACCCTAGATGTGAGTGGTTTGTGTATGCTTCAACGTTGAAAGATAAAATGACCTTTCAGATTAAAACATTGAATAATGTACATATGGACAGATGTGCTAAGTTATTTAGAAATTCAAATGTCACATCTACTTGGCTAGCTAAGAGGTTTATAATTAACTTCAGAGCTGACCCCAACTGAAAGTTAAACCTTTTCTTAACAAATGTGAAGGATATAATGTAATACAGAGGTGAGTGAATGGCAGTATTATAGGGCATGAAGAAAGGCTCTTGCTGCTATACAAGGGATTGTCGAAGAGCAATACCACAGACTATAGGATTACTGTGAGGAGTTGAGGAAAACTATCCCAAATAGTACTGTGGTGATAAAAAATGAGTTCAAAGATAATGTAAGCAAGTTTCAGAGGATTTATATATGTCTGGGAGCCTGCAAACAAGGGTATAAAGAAGGATGTAGGCTAGTAGTTGGCCTTGATGGTTTCCATATAAAAGGTCACCATCAAGGTCAATTACTGGCAGCTGTTGGCATTGATGGTGACAATGCAATGTTTCCAATTGCATACACATTGGTAGAATCAAGAATAAGGACACCTGGAGTTGGTTTATTGAATTTTTGATTGAAGATCTTGAGATAAGGAACTCTCACAGGATGTCATTCATTTCTGATAAGTAGAAGGGCTTGGTTAATACGTTGGAGGAATTACTACCTGAATCTGAACATAGACACTGTATTAGACACTTGTACAAGAATTTTTCCCTTACATTCAAAGGTTTAACTTTGAAGCAAAGGTTGTGGTTTGTTGCCAAGGTAGGAACAGTGGCACATTTTCAAACTGAGATGGAAAAGCTAAAGGAATTGTCACTTGATGCATTTAGGTGGCTGAATGAAAAACTTCCTAGATATTGGTCTAGGTCACATTTTGGCACTTGGCTAAAATGTGATATACTTTTGAGCAACCTGTGTGAGGCATTCAATGGATCAATAGTGGGGGCAAGGGATAAGCCTATTCTAACTTTGTTGGAGGAGATTAGGTGTAAGATCATGAGAAGAATGGCATTCAAATGTGAGGCAGTTGTTAAGTGGAATGGAGAGATTGGACCAAAGATTTTCAAGAAGCTAGAGTCTTTGAAGGCTGATGGTAGGTAATGTATAGCAGTATGGGCTGGTGAGATGAAATTTCAGGTTACAGTTGCCTCTGGCAGTCAATATGTTGTTGATTTAAAGGTATACACATGCTCCTGTATGCACTGAGATTTAACAGGCATACTTTGTTCCCAAGCAATTTCAGTCATTTTTAGTAGAAATATGGAACCTGAGTCATTTGTACATCATTGGTACAAAAAAAATACATATCTCAAAACTTACAGTCCCATTGTCAATCCAATGAATGGTCCAGATTTATGGCCTAATACTGGAATATCCCCTTTACACCCACCAATGTTTAGAAAACAACCAGGTAGGCCAAAAAAGGTAAGAAGAAGAGATCCAGACGAGCAACGATCTGGTACCATGAAGAAGTTGGAGAGAAAAGGGATCGTCATGACATGTAGTAAATGTGGGCAGCAAGAGCATAATATGAGGTTGTGTAGGGTATCCAGAATCACATCCAAGTTTCAGGTAATTATGTTCAATTCCTTTAATTTTAATATCAACAATGGCATTACCTTGTCAATTTATATGTTTATATTCATTTCAGGCATCAAGTAGCAGCTCCATCTGAGGTAATGAGGAACACAAGGAGTAGAAGGAGGACAACCTAATGAGTTCTACTTTATGCATACAGGTTAAGAGACCACCTAGGACAACAAATGGATGTTTATTTGTGTTGTAAATACAACTTGGTTTTTATCTATATTGTAAAATGTAGCTACTATATGACTATTTAGGGTAGTATATGTTGTTGAGTTGTGAAGTTGACCTTATGTGACTACTATATGGCCAGGGTTGTTTATGTCCTGTTTAGGGTAGTTTATATTCATGGTACCATGAATTAGGCACAATGGTATTGTATAGATGTATTTTGGATTTGTAAAAAGTAATCATGTATTTAAATACTTGGACATATATATTACGATGTATTTATCACTACATGCCTTGATAACTTTTGTTGTATTGTTCAATGCAAATTCTTTGGTCAGATTATATTTACAAAATGGACAAACAAACTTAAAATATCAATAAGCTGATAAATACAAGCTGGTAAACATATTCACAGGGTTGAATAAATAGAAGAAAACATTCATAGAAGCTACTAATTATATATATATACTACATACAAAGTTGATACAAGCATACTAACATTAGGGATATTGGCAGCTATCTTATTCTATCTACAAAGTTGATACCAGCATGTTATCGTCTTCATAAACTCTATTACATATATCATTAGGGATATTTCCAACTATTACATTCTCTATTTGTCATCATTCCATACACCAACAATACACATACAACAAATCCAACATAAATTATTTTCTTCAGTCTGGCCTTATCTTCCTCGAACTTTGTGATATCTCTTAGTAGTCCAGGTATAACCTTTGTTGAATACTGACACATTGGTGGATCATACCATTGGAAGAATCGGCATCCTTTTCTTATATTTTTCTGCAAACATAAGCCAAAAAAATTAAGAAACAGTTAGTAGCAATGGAATTAAGAAACCAAATTTCCAACTGCATAATAATCTCAAAATCAACATTTGACTCAACAATATCAAAGATGCAATATCTTTAGAATGTGAAAATATGATCTTTGTTTCTTCTCTCTGTTTTCTTCTACATATATTTAAAAAAATGTTTACAAAATTTTTAAATATTTTTCATAAATGCATAAAATATACCTTATATTTTGGACACCCATGAAATCTCCTTCCTAGGTTAATGTTAGTCCATGAAGTTCTTTCCACGGCTGGCATTCCACAGCGGCAGAACATTTCCTCCACATAAATATTTTTGTTTGTTAATATTCTTCAATGAAAATTCATTCATTTGCTGCAGCTTGAGTTGCAGTGTCTCCACGAGGTGCTTTTTTTTGTAGCTTGAGCTACTTCGTCAACCTTCTCGAGTCCTACAGTCCCTTTCTCACCTTTCTGCAACTTTTTATAACTTTCTGCAACTTAACTCGTCCATTTCACAATTGGGGCTAAAATTCCATTTTTTACGCCTTAATTTCTAAACTGAAAACAGTAAAATGACCTGATCTACCCTTGCTTGATGATCACGTGTGCAGCACCTAATTATTTCGTAAAGCATTTTTTACAGAAAAACCAATGGTGTAAAGGAAATACAAGTTTTGAGTGCATAATGCTAGAAAAAATAATTTAGGGTGCAATATATCAACCCCGATAAAATTCAGGATGCATAACTACCAATATCCCTATTGAAAAATATTGAAAGCTTCCATCCATTTAAAAATCTTTAACTACCAATATCCTTATTGAAAAATATTGAAAGTTTCAACTGAGTTTTCCGGCCACTGAAGGAACTTTTGGACCGGGGTGAGCATATTGCTGCGTTCCATGTCTCTTGGGCTTTCCATGGATATAAATTTTGTGAATTTTGGAGGTCGTTTGATAATTTTTCCATTTTTGGGTTAATTAGTTAATTATTAAATGAATTTGGACTGTGTTTAGACAAAACTAGTCAAATTGGTCAAAATTGGAGTCGGATTAGTGAAATTAGATATTATTAGGACCTATTAGAAAGTTCAATTTTAAAAGATTAACCTTTGGGTGAAAAGCCCTAATTCTAGATACCAGATCCTAAGGGTACGCAATATAATTAGACCGGTCAGTATTCAATTTGTATAATTTTATAGTTGTACAAATTAATTTAAGACATTTGGTGTTCAAAAATGTCTTTGGTTTAGCTATTGGAGCTTGAGAAATATTTTTATTATATTACAGACACTCGTGTTGAGTTTAGAGACAAACTTGCAGGGAATCAGGAGTGAGTGGTTATATCATTTTCAAATGTTTTGGGTATATAGTATAGTATATATGTGCTTCGAATATTTTGCTTCGAATATTTTATGTATATACCATTTGATTGAAATGTTTGGTTTATGCATATATAATATTTGATTTTACTTATATGTGTTATCATTTTATGTGACGTTTGACAATATTTTAAACGGTTTTCCATTTTAATGAGTTCATAAATGGACTTGTGGTATCTAAAAATCTTGGTACTTGAATTGAGGTTTTAAATCATTTGGGAAAGTAATTGATTTGAGAAAACGGATTGAAAATCATATGATTATGAGTATGTTCAAATATTTTATGATTTTATATGCTTAAAATTGGTTTATGGTGAATATATTTCACTGTGGTATTTCTGGTTTTAGCATGAACTGATGTTTTGAAAATTTTGAAATATTTAAATAAGCGGTGGAATTTCAATATTAACTTATGATTTATGATACAGTATTGTTGGAAAACTATATATGATCTTAGAATATTGTTTTTAGGATACTGTATTGGTTATTTTTAATTGATGTACAATATAGTACTAGAGTTTCGGTTCCGTATTATATTACAGCACGCTGGGTTTGCCACGGTACCGTGAGATTGGTTTCACCCAACAGTTTATTATTGCCACAGATTGTGAGGTTGAGGTCATTCGATGGTTTATTATTGCCACAATGTTGTGAGGTTGGTTTCATCCAATAGTTTATTATTGCCATGGACCGTGAGGTCAAGTTGATCTGACAGTTTATTATTGCAACAGTGTTGTGAGGTTGGTTTCACCCAACAAGTTATTATTGCCACGGCTCGTGAATTTGGATACGTCCCGACGGTTTATTATTTCCATGACACGTTTCATATATTGAGGGTCGTGAGGTGGGTGTTTCCCACAGTTTACAGATTGGTATATCGTATGGTACATTGTATACGTTTGAATATATTGTTGGTTTTCAAATATTATGGTTATTACTGTATTTTCATATTTATTTGATGGAACTGCGTTTATAATATTTTATGCTCAATATTTATATCTTGATTAATACATTTTATAATGTTACAATGATCATTCACTTTATACTTTTGCGCATTGGTTTTATGACATTAAATTGGGATCGTGCATTGCTGTACGACTCATATTGTGTTTTGCCTTCCATACCTACCTTTTTGTTGGTGTTAATTATATTTTGATCGATTCTATTATATAGAACTTGTTCTTGATGTCGCAAGTGGGTAGACGTGGTTGCCAGCATGCTACAGTTGGAAGTACAAATGCATCCATTTATGAGGAGTATCTTGTCGAGCACCTGGCTCAATCACTCGAGAGGAGTGGGTTTACTAGGTATTCTGTTAATTAGGCTCATAGACTTAGAGCAGTAGATTGTGATGGCTTCATGGATCTTATGCAATGTTCGGACAAGGACAAGATCACATTAGCTAACTTTATGCTAGAGGGAAACTGGAGGAAGTGGTGGACATATAAAAGAACTAGGAGACGTCATCCTTGGACATAATTTAAGACTACATTTCATACCGAGTTTTGTCCTCCAACCTTTGTTAAGGTTAAAAGGTTAAAGTTGAGACACCCACTTAAGGTTCAAGATAGTGGACAGTGAATAACATTAGCGACCATTTTTAGAGATCTACAATCCGAGATAGCTTATGTGGTAAGTTTGACGATGAACATTGCAAGTGGGATGGATCATGTTTTCATTATAGGTAGTCAAAACTCTTTAAAAATAATTGCCTTATCGAGGACATAGGCATGCTAGAGTTTTAAGGTTGAATGCGCAATTTCAGCTAACTGATAGGTACAAAGTGCATAATACATAAACATGCCAGACTTTAGGAGGTTCTACCAACACTAGACAACAGTCTTCATCCACAGCCAAAGCAGTTACAAGGGACGACCACTTACCAGAAATAAGATATATGCTATGATTAGTTAGGAGGCACAGATCACCCCAATGTTTTGACAAGTACATCATCTATGCTTGGTAGTGATGGATGTAGTTTATTAGCTCAAGAACCATACGCTCTTTTGTTTTACATGAATATGTTACATAAGTCAGGATGACTCCAGTTCCTTTAGAATGTTTCCTGAAAAGTTCCACATCTACAGGGGGATTCTTTTAACCTCATCAGATGTTTAAGAGTAGTTATCTTTGTTGCATGGAAATTAAGATCTCAATTTTGAATATGGTATAAATAAAGTTTGGTTAATGCATTTCGATGATCTGATGTGGAACAACTTGTTGAAAACTAAGCTGTAAATTTCATAAGTTGGTTTTGTGGCATTTGTTTTTGGGTGATAATTTTAGATCTTGGTTTTGATATTTTGGTTTCCTTAGAGATTGAGGGTTTTATGGATCTAAGGTGGTTGATATTCTTGATATAACTTAATCTCCTATGGAATATAATTTTTGGGGTATAGCTAGAATATAAGAAAGTGATGAATGTTTCCTTATGGTTTGAGGATGTAGTAACTACTCTTTAGTACTTGGTCATGATATTAGAATCAAGATTTAATTTGAATTGGAAAAATTTGAGGTTTCTTCAAGAATGATATTTGAGATGACGAAAGGACTTGGTCTTGATCTTTTGGTTTTATATTCTTTGGTGTTGACAATCTTGAGGATTTATTTTAGGCTTTATAAGTAATCTAAGGCTCTCCATTGGGATAAGTATGAGAATTTTTCATTTTATGACTTTGATGAATTTGGTTAAAAGAAATATGTATGTCGAGGTTAAGAAAATTAGATAATCAATGACGAATATGGATTTTATAATTGTAAGTACTAGGAGTCCAATCAAAGGTGAAAAGAATGATTTCAGTCTTAACTTGGTGAAATTGGTATTACTTTAGGGAAATTAGGTTTAAATTCTAATCCTTCCTTTTGAATTGATAGATGGCATTGCTCAAAGAGCATGATTGCACTATTGACTACTATCTGGGCAAGGCAAATGTAGTAGTCGATGCATTAAGTAGGAAATCTACATGCTCACTAGCTTATGTGCAGACAATACAACTTCTGTTGATGGTTGAGTTGAGAGAGTTGGGTGTTGATTTGTGGACGCATACTTCAGGAACACTTTTTGTTAGCTTGCAACTAGGATTGATACTTGTGGATCGTATTCTCGAGGCCCAGATCAAAGGCCTTTACTGGATAAGCATGAGAGAAAAAGTTGCAGAAAGGGGGCAATCAGACTTCTCTATTAGAGGTGATGGGACTTTGGTGCTTGGTTCTAGACTCGGTGTTTCAGCAAATGAAGATTTGAAAGAGCAAATATTGGAAGAAGCCCATAGTTCTGCTTATGCTATGCATCCTGGTAGTACCAAGAGTTACCGTACCCTGAAAGGGTGATCATGCATGAAAAGAAGAGTTTCTGAATATGTATTCAAGTGTTTCATTTGCCAGCAAGTGAAGACAGAGAAACAAAATCCTTTTGGATTTCTACAGTCCTTGCCCATCCTAGAATGGAAATGGGAACGTATTACAATGGATTTTATATTCAAGTTCCCCCCATAGTTCAAAGACATGATGGTATTTGGGTGATAATGGATCGACTCACATAGTCCACACATTTCCTACCCATTTGTGAGAGGTTTTCTCCTCAGAAGTTAATGGAACTCTTTATGAATCATATAGTGAGCTTACATGGGGTGCCAATATTGATTATATTTGACAGAGATCCACGATTCACCTCAAGATTTTGGCGAAGAATAATGAATGAACTTGGTGTCAAGTTAAATTTGAGTACCGCTTTTCACCCTTAGACCGATGGACAATCTGAGAGAATTATTCAGACTTTAGAGGACATGTTGAGATCATTTGTATTACAGTTTAAGGGAAATTGGAATGAGTATCTATCTTGGCAGAGTTCACCCACAATAATAGTTGTCACTCGAGCATTTGGATGTAACCTTATAAGGCATTGAATTGGAAACAATGTCGAACTCCCTTATATTGGAATGAGACGGGTGAAAAGAAACTTCTAGGTTTTAAGATGATACAAGAAATAATGGACAAGGTCAATATTATACATGCCAGGTTGAAAGCAGCACAAGATAAGCAAAAGAGCTACACGAATGTGCGTAGGAAAGATCTAGAGTTTGAGGTTGATGATTAGGCAAACTTGAAACTCTCTCCTTGGAGGGGCATAGTACACTGTGAAAAGTGAGGGAAGCTAAGTTCTTAGTACTCTCTCCTTGGAGGGGCATACCTTTGGTGAAGGTTCTTTGGAGGAATCACCTAGTCGAGGAGGCAACTTGGGAGCGAGAGGATCAAATGTGGAGTCAGTATCCTCATCCTTTGTATTCTCACCCTTTCTAAAACTAAGATACAAATTTCGTGGATGAAATTTCTTTAAAGGGGTAGGTTGTCACAACCCATACCATAATACATATGTTTTAACAAGTTTGACCAAGTGAACAATATGTGGGTCCAAGTTGACTTTTTCAATGGTCAATATTTTTGGTTTGATTGAGATACAATTGTTTAAATCTCATTGATATGAGTTCATAGACTGGTGGCACACCAAATTCCGAGTTACGGATAGAAAGTTATGGTTCTGAAAAATTTTAAGCATAAGTTTTATATCAATGTCCAAACCAGTCCATAGTTTTTTTTTGTTAGTGACCCAAGGGTTTATATAAACCTCGATAAGCATGCCAAATAGGGAACCAAAGCTCAAAATATCCATCTCATCCCCAAAATCCGAGAAATTCTCCCATCCAGACCCGTGGATCCGAACTGGATCGTTTCGACCCGTTTAACGTTGAACCGGGTCATCGCCGTTTTTGTCCATTCCGGTTAACCACCATTTACACGCACCAACCAGGGAGGAAGCCCACATCGAGGTGAGCTTGGCAGTGAAATTTCACTGCGAATGGCGATCGGACGTGCCCGAACCTGGCTGACAAAATCGACGACGGGCGACGAGGTGGGTCATCAAATTTTCATATTTTTTGGCCATTTCAAGCCAACCTATACACCTATCCTATCATTTTTGAACCCTCTGAACTCATTTCAGTGGTTCTTTTTCCTAGATTCCTCATCGTTTGGGAGATACGACGATGCGAAGTTTGGACAAAGTTTCAACCAAGTTTTCCGGCCATCGGGGGAACTTTTGGATCGAGGTGAGTATACTGCTAGGTTCCTTGTCTCTTGGGCTTTTTGTGGACATAAATTTTATGAATTTTAGAGGTCCTTTGATAATTTTTCCCTTTTTAGATTAATTAGTTAATTATGGGATATATTCAAACTGTGTTTGAACAAAACTGGTCAAATTGGTCAAAATTGGAGTTGGATTAGTGAAATTAGATATTATAAGGACCCATTAGAAGGTTCAATTTCGAAAGATTAGCCTTTGGATGAGAAACCCCAATTCTGGATACCGAATCCTAAGGGTACGCAGTATAATTGGATCCATCAGTATTCAATTTGCGTAATTTTATAGTTGTACAAATTAATTTAAGACATTTGGTGTTAAAAAATATCTTTGGTTTAGCTATTGGAGCCTGAGAAATATTTTTATTATATTACAGACACTCGTATTGAATCTGGAGACGGTCCTGCAGGGAAGCAGGAGTGAGCATCTGCTGTAATGTGAGTGGTTATATCATTTTTAAATGTTTTGGGTATATAGTATAGTATATATGTGCTTCGAATAGTTTATGTATATAAAATTTGATTGAAATGTTTGGTTTATGCATATATAATATTTGATTTTACTTATATGTGTTATCATTTAATGTGACTTTTGACAATATTTTAAATGGTTTTCCATTTTAATGAGTTCATAAATGGACTTGTGGTATCTAAAAATCTTGGTACTTGAATTGAGGTTTTAAATCATTTAGGAAAGTAATTAATTTGAGAAAGTGGATTGAAAATCATATGATTATGAGTATATTCAATTATTTTATGATTTTATATTCTTAAAATTGGTTTATGGTGAATATATTTCACTGTGATATTTCTGGTTTTAGCGTGAACTGATCTTTTGAAAATTTTTGAAATATTTAAATAAGCGGTGGAATTTCAATATTAACTTATGATTTATGATACAATATTGTTGGAAAAGTATATATGATCTTACAAGATTATTTTAAGGATATTGTGTTGGTTATTTTTATTTGATGTACCATATAATACCAGAGTTTCGATTCAGTATTATATTACAATGCACTGGGTTTGCCACAGTACTGTGAGGTTGGTGTCACCCAATAGTTTATTATTGCCACGGATCGTGAGGTTGGGGTCATCCAATGGTTTATTATTGCCACGGTACTGTGAGGTTGGTTTTCCAATGGTTTATTATTGCCACGGACCATGAGATTGGGCTTATCCGACAGTTTATTATTGCCACAGTGCCATGAGGTTTGTTTTACCAAACGGTTTATTATTGCCACGGGCCGTGAGATTGCGTATATCCTGACAGTTTATTATTTCCACGACATGTTTCGTATATCGAGGGTTGTGAGATGGGTGTATCCCACGGTTTGCAGATTGGTATATCGTATGGTACATTGTATACGTTTGAGTATATTATTGATTTTCACATGTTGTGGTTATTACTGTGCTTTCATATTTGTTTTGTGGAACTACGTTTATAATATTTTATGCTCAATATTTATATCTTAATTAAGATATTTTATAATATTATAATGATCATTCACTTTATACTTTTGAGCATCGATTTTATAATATTAAATTGGGATACAAGTTCGGGTTTTGTAAAATAATTTTTAAACAGGAAAATTTTTAAACGAGTGAAACTAGAGGTCTTGAGAGAAATATTTTTTCGGAAATAAATTATTATTTTTCTATTATACTATGCCACTCATGAGATTTTTTTTTATCTCACGTTTTATTTGTTTTAAATTCATTTCCTAGGTCCAAGCAGTTAGTAGCGGTCTATCTTACGCTCAGTTATCACTTCGTTCTTCTGCGACAGCAGCAGTATTTATCTTTTCTTATCTTATCTTTATCTTTCCAGACTCGTTTATTACTTATTTGTACTTCTAAACTTTGTTAACACTTTTAGAATACTCTTATCTATGTTTTTGACTTAGTAGAGACTATATTACTTATGTGTATAGTTATGGCCTATGGTACTATAAGTCGATTATGGACTTGTGCTATTGTGGATTCATTTTATATTTATATATTCAGGTATTATTAATATTGATGGTGTTCGTTGTCCATATTTCAAGTGGAGTTCCATTAGATATTCTTAAGAATTGTCCATTGGAACTTCATCAGGTAGGACCACCTAGGAGATCCTGGGAGGGTTCTGTCATGGTAGGTACACGTGTCGACCTGCTACAAGTGACACGTGTCAGACTATGCTGTGCGATACGTAGGGAAGCCATATCAGCGTGAATGACACGTAGCAAGATGACACATCAGCACGTGGTGCCACATGGTAGAGACATATCAGTGCATGGGGGCCACGTGGTCGAATGCCATGTCAGCATGTGGTGCCATGTGGCAGGCGACACATCATCCCACGATGGCACATGGTAGTGACACATCATCATGAGGTGCAACGTGGTGATGACATGTCATCACGAGAGTGACATATGGCAGTGACACATCAGCACAAGGTGCCACATCAGCTAGCGACCACGTCAGCGATGATGTCATCATTATGTAGTTGATGATATCATCATGGTGGGTGTATAAAGCAATTTTGTGTGTATACAGCAGAACGAGGGAGGTGTTGAAGGCCAAAATGAATACAATAGTGAGAACTGAAGTGTACCAGGAAAGAATCATGTGTGAGCTATGCTGTCATTTACAAAAATGACGAAATGGTTCAAAGATATCATATCTATCATTAGTCAAGAAAGTAGATATAGTCTCACAAGGGAATGTTCAAATAGTAACATCTACCTATCCTATACAGGTTCCAATTGTAGAGCTTTACCACCAGAGTCATGCTTTGTTTTTAGTAGTCAAATCATTCATGTGGGAGATTGTTATAGTGTTGGGCCTAGTGTGAATGATTCTCCTTGTTGGGCCTATACGAGATTAATGAACAATTTTTTTATGGGCCTGAGTTTTTCCCTTACGATTTGATATTGAAAAAATTATGCTTTTTCCATAAAAAATAAAATCTTTGTGTTCAGAGTTTTAAGGAAACACATATCTGTGTTGAGAGTGAGAAGCATTCACGTTCTTGTCAATTGAAAGGGTTTTTACAAAGAAAACGAGTTTTGAGGAATGACGTGAAAAACAGAGAGGATAACATAATTTTGAATACAGAGGAAAAATATTAAGTTTCATAGTGTGTGTAAAGTGAAGGTACGCTGAAAGTTCGAAGAAAAAGATTTTGGATGTGCCATGTCCAAGATCTTTGCAGCCATTGTATTTTGGGAGACAATCGTCACAAAACATTTGCACCAGTAGGAGAAAATCGTCTTAAGGAGATTATGGTACCACATAGGCTTCGGATAGTATCATCAAAATTTCATTGAATTTTTAAAACATACAGGTTCTAATTTATTTTGATTATTTTCTGTAATTTTGTTTACGTTAGTTTTATTTTATCCACATATATTTACATATATATTCTTTCATATATTAAACTAACACAAACTAAAAAATAACTTTTTCACCGAATATCCTGTGAGTTAATCCAAACATCGTCTTGCCTCCTGCTACTACTGTTTTATTTGGTTACACTTTTCCACCAGATCACCCATGTCGTAATTTCACATCTCCTACCTCGCAATTTGATAAGAAAAAACTTAATAGACTGCGTATGTTCTACTTTGTCATTCTTCTAATTCCATATCACTTCTATTTGAAATAAAGGACTGGATTCAACTTGATTATTTTAAGTTTGATCCAATAAATTTGGTAAAACTTAAAATAGTCCTGTCGAATTTAGAAGCATATCATTTGTTTCTCAAAGAAATATATACATTGCAAGAATATATGGAAAATAATATGTAATAAATATAATATAGTATGCAAAAAATTATATGTTACTCAGTTTTTTCTTCCTCATGATCTTTTTGTTTCAGTTTGCCTAGTATGTTATCTTTCTTGTGGAAAAAAGCCATATCTATGATGTCAAGGTATATTAATAATTACTCCATGGTGATTGTTGACTTCTAGTGCTCTTGACAACAACAAGAAAAAAGGATTACGAAGAGTTGTATATAGTTGTTCATAACCTTCCTTACATGGATCCATAATGCAATTGGAGGGTAGGATTTCTATATCTTTGCTAGCAATATTTCAATTAAGAATTATAGAATTTGTTACGAAAAGAACATTGTACTATTCGTATTCTTAGTGAGCTAGGTATATTCACTGTTTAACTTTTGTTCTCAATGAAATTATTGTGTTTACAGGTTCCTAAGCTCCTTTTGCATAGGATTTTTTTCCAATGCTCACTTTTCTTTGGGGATTGATGGAAAACTTCAGCTTTTTAGGGATCCATATCAAATTCTTGAAAGGTATATCTGATTTTTATGTTTTTCATTTTCCATTACATATAATGTATCAACTTGCATGGATACACATCCAATAAATCTTCCATACTTCCAACTTCATAGCCTTCATTTGATCCACCAATTTGGTTTCGATTTATTTCTCATTGTATAAAAACTAGATCAGTGCATTAGAATGCTTAAAAAAAAAAAAATCCCTTTGTGAATTAAAAGTGTTATTGCCCGGATAGAAGTATACTTTTTCTTCATTATGTACAAGGTTTATCTATTCTTTGTCCTAAGTAGCAGATAAACTTCTCTACTCTTTCATTTCAACTTCATTCATCGTGATCAATAATTGAAGGTTAGTATTTGAAATCCATTTTACATTCTCGAAGAAGATATGCCTCTTGTTTTTTAGTCCATGATGAGGGTGTAGAGTTGCTTCGAACAAAAAATCTAATATCATATAACTAAAAACTTATATTTCCCAAATTCTCAAAATCCCAAATACCTTTCCTAGGTTTTAGTTAAAACTATAAGTATCAATTACTTTTATTCTTCAATAAAAGGATAAGTAATGCAGAGTTTTATACTTTTAATCTTGTCCATGAGTCATACTTCAAACTTCAAGTTCAAATTTCAATCACTCCAAAAATTTGAACTATTTTTGTAAATTTATCCATACAGTAAATGGATTTTTGGGATACAAGAGATGCTGTCCTAAACATGGAAGTCCATGCTACACATAATTGTATTTCTTTCAAAACTCGTACTTGAGATTTGTCCTTTATTTAAAAAAGTAGAGATTGTTCTAGCACTTCAAGTATTAGCAATTTTGAACAAAATTCATGTTAATCCATTGTATGGAAGAGGGATATTAATACTTCATGCTTGCCTTATTCTGACTTCAAAGTTTTTTTTTTTTTTTCCAACATCTGAATTTAGTGATCTTAAACTTTGTTCATGTTTGTGTTCAATTAAGGTTCTTGTGGAGGAAAAATGCAACATTTGCAATTTCTAGACATTATGAACGCTTTTATGTCTATGTTGAAATTAAGGCAAATAAAGTTGCCAAAAATTATTATAAGGCCTCGATTGACTTCCGAATGGATTTGTACTGAAAGAAGGTTGGACGCCATATACTTTGGAAAGTTCCCCATTACAAGTGGTATGGGTGGAACTTCCTCAGTCACTTAAATAAATTCTATTCTATGTTCTTTTTGTTAAGCTCTTATTTTCATGGCTGATTTTTGCGATGTTCTTGAAAGTTATGTAATAATAAAGGAGCATGTGTTGGTTAGCAACCTCTTTACTTGTCTATAGTACAATGAAGCTGATCGCTTTACTCTGAGGGACCAACTTAGTTTTTCCATTGTTAGGGACAAGATTAGGGCAAAGACCAACTGCACTATCAATATGTTCTTTGACTGTGAAAGGTGCAACTTTGTGGTTCAGGTAAGTGTCTTGTGTTATACAAACTTTTTTTTCTATATTCAAAATCATTTTCGGTTGAAAAAGATTTGCATTTCTTTCTTCCTATATAATATTAGTAAAATATTTCTCAAGAAGTACGCTTTTTCAGATGAAACATATTCGAAAGGTGAAAAGAAAAGTGCACAACATGATGAAAAGTCTGTTTTGGTATACCTTTTGTTTGTTTTTTTTGTTTATATTTTTCCTATATAGAAAATACATAGGTCTCTGTTGATGTTGTTAGACAACTTCCAAAACCATCAATGAATCATCGTAATTGACAAGGTGAGTGCTGTTGTTCTATTTCAATAAGGAAAACACACTCCCTCTAAATTCTCTAATTTGGAATTGTCAATTTTGCTTTTTTGTGTATGTTTTTTAATTTTACCACTAAGACCTCTTTCTTGTAGTGGCCCATTCTGTTCTTTCATCAATATGATAAAATGTATAGGTATTCCCATCTTATATGTCTATTCTATGTCTCTTTGAAAGTTAATGAAGTTTATGAAAGTTACTTTAATCCATCATAGAATATCAAAATCTTAGATGGCAGGCTTTTTTTATTTTTTAATTAATTTAATTTTTTTCATCTAGTTTATTTATTTGGTAAATTTTAGAAGTGGTAACATTATATTAATGGTGGATAATGATGTAGATGGATTGAAGATTATTATTTATTGAGAGTTAGGAAAAAAATTTAACATGAGATTGGCCTATTCATTCAAAAAAAAAAAAAAACAAAAACAAAAAGAGATTGGCCTATAACAATTATCTATATGAATTTTATTCTCAGTACCAAAAACAAAAAGTTTGGAATATCATGCTTTGGTCCATAAACTTGGGACCTAAAGTTCACTGCCTCAATGCCTTTTAATGGAATTATGAAAATAAATGTATAAAAAGTACTATTGTCACCAAAGGTTAATTTTTATACTACTGGGCCATTGATCATAATATAATATAACATATACTTTATTCACAGCTAAAAAAAAAAAAAAAAACTGTATCATAAATTATATTTTATGTTGTAACTACTTAATGATTTAAGAGGTGATATATATCTTCTTGTTCATCACTTTATGCAAATATAACCTATCATCTAACTGCTGTTTTTATCCTTTTTCATTAAAAAATACTGTTAACCTTTTTTTTTTTTTTAAGCATTGAATTGTGATATATTTGATCCTTAAAGCATCTTTAATGGGGTGCCATTTTTGCATTGCATTGCCAAATTGATTTTTTTTTTAATTGAAGAAAATCGATTGAAATTTTTGTGGCTTTGATTTCACTCTCTATTCATTTTAAAATTTTAGGCTTTTTTATTTTTATTTTTTATAAAAACCCATGTAGAATTTAATTTTGACTTAATGAAATCCCATTATTTAATTGGCTTAAATAATCTAAAGCCAAAATCAAATACAAGGGAAAATGGAATTAAAAATTTGAAAGAGATTTCATTTGAGTGGCCTCATTTTTAAACGTTGTTATAGATGAGGCCAAATTAAGCGTTAGACATTTTTGTTTGGGTTTAATTTTAAAATCCTTTATGGATTGACCTTCAAAGGATAAAGATTAAATGAAACCATCTGATTTGGAGTCGAATTCGGAAAGTTAAAAAATAAAAATAAAAAAAAAATAAAAAAAAAAAACAACAACAACAACAATTTTGATTGGCTTAATATTTTTTCCTTTTTTTTTTTTTTGGCCGATTCCCTTTTTAACAATTCTCTTTGGGCCATTCAATGTTCCCTTTTTTTTTTTTTTTGGGCTTTTACCAAACTTGACATATTTATTTATTGGAAATTAAGAACGGGTTTCCTTGCCTTTTAACTTTATTTCTTTTTCCTTTTGTTTATTCAATTTCTTTCGCGGCTTTTTCACCTTTATATTTTTCCATTTTCATCTTTTATTCTTTTTAAAACAATTTTTTATCCCTTTGATAAAGTTGATTTGCTTTAATAATCTTATACAATTGTGCATATTATTATAAAATGAGTAAACGATATATTTTTTTGTTTGGCATAATTTCCTTTAATCCCTTCTTTAAGAAAGTGACAGCAAACACATTTTCTTTTTATCAGGAAAATAATTTAATTTTTAATTTGTGCCACTGTTGAGATCGTGAAAAGTCCAAATAAATAGCATATTTTGGACAAAACAAAATATTGAATAATATATATATATATATTTAGGGAGGTTCTATCGTCAGGACCAAGCTGACCATACTACCTCCGATCCAAAAATGAGATAATTATATTAGCCCTGAGATTAAAATTAACAGCTCAGATTACATCCTTCAATTTCCCTCCTAAAGCTCTTTCACGTGCCTTCCCTTCCTCTTCTCCTCTCTTTCCATCCTTCCTCTTCTCCTCTGCTTTCACCTTTACATATGAAACATCAACAAGCAAAGTTCAGATCCTTACATATGAAATCGAACAAAATAGCATAGTCCAGTTAAAATACCAAATGAAAACAAAATGAAAGCAATGAAATAGCAAAGTTAATTGAACGAATCCGAAATTGCGTTGTAGAGAAATGACATAATTTTTCATTTTCGAACAATTTTCTAAGAAATCAAATAAAAAGAGAAAAGAAGGAATATACTGAAGCCATTATCAACGAGGTAATTGAAAGTGTGGCCATCACAATTGTAAGTTAACCGAACAAATCTGAAACTGTGTTGTAGAGAAATGGCATAATTTTTCACTTTCGAACAATTTTCTAGGAAATCAAACAAAAAGAGAAAAGAAGGAGCATACTGAAGGAAAAGAAAAAGTGTGTAAAAAAAAAAAAAAGGGAAAAGGCGACCGTTTTCTGAAAAACCATCACCAAAAGGGAGAAAAGTCGATGTTTTTTTAGAAAACCATGTTACCGTCATTTGATGAGAGCTTCCACATGAAAAACTTTAGTCTACCGTGAATGTTGCTTTTCCACAAACAATGCCACTAGTTCGAGACTTCCCCATTGGTCGGATTAAGAAGCTTGTAAATTGTTTTTACTTGGAATTTTTCCTGAGAACTCCCAGTCCATATTAGCTTGTCTTCCACGGATTCATTTGCCCAAATATTTGAAAAATGTTGTTACTAAATCCTTGTCAAAAAGACTGTCCAGCAAATGTTTATTCCAATTCCCATTAGGAAGAAGCAGTGAATCAACCATTCCACACTGATAATTTAATAAGTTCGATTTGGGAATTGGCCTATAGTTAAGGTTTTTTTGGATCCACGAGTCCTCCCAATAGTTGATGTTGTTACCTTTCCCCACCCTGAAACAGATACCTTTAGCTAAAACTGACCTGATGTCAGAATTCCTTTCCATTCCCAGGAGTTGGACTTTTTTCGAACATAATGCATAAAAGTATCGGATGGAAAGTACTTGGCTTTTAGAGCTTTAACCCAAAGTAAGTCCAAGTTATTCACCAAAGACCATCCTAGCTTGCACAGCAATGCTAAATTGACTTATTCCAGCCTTTGGACACACAAACTTCCATGCAGCTTGGGTCTACATACTATAGTCCACGAAATCGGGTTGTAGCAAGAGCTTGGATCGGCATTACCCTTCCATAGGAAATTTCTAGCTAACTTGTCTATGTTCCTACACCAACCTTGAGGAAGCTTGCAAAAGAGAACATGGTGTAAATGGGGACACAGGTGGTCATAGACTTCACTAAAACATATCTGCCTGACTGAGATAGGAGGTTAGCTTTCCAACCCTGTAGCCTCGCTTCCATCCATTTCCTCAACTCTTCATAGTCCTTAGACTTGCTTCGACCAAAAACAAGGGGTTGCCTAGATATTTTGCTTCCTTAAGAAGTTCTTTAACATTTAGGATGTTTTTTGGTTACTGCTTTAAGGCTTCCTGATACCTTCTTTGAGAAGAAACAACCAGACTTAGAGGTGTTAACTAACTGTCCAGTCCACTTATAAAACAACTTCATACAATTGGCGACCGCTTGAACTTCAGCTCTATTGGCTTTGCAGAAAATCAGAATGTTGTTTGCAAAGAAAGATGCGAGATAGGAAGACATGACCGACCGATTTTGATCCCATGAATTTTGCCCTCTAACTCCAGGTTGTGCAACATTCTAGAAAGCAGTTCTGCGAACAAGATATACATATATGGAGAAATCGGATCACCTTGGCAAATGCCTTTTTTCCGTTTTCACCAACCCACAAATGCTTCTTTTGAGAAAGATAGAGGTATTATCAATTGAGTAGCATTGACTAAAGAGACCAACTACGCTGGCCAAAAATCCAAAATGAATAAGGATTTCATAGAGCACTTCCCAATTAATACGGTTGTAAGCTTCGTGCATGTTGAATTTGACCCCGACAAATTTTAAAGTTTAAGGTATTAAGAGGTAGG
This sequence comes from Ziziphus jujuba, assembly GCF_031755915.1. Lineage (NCBI taxonomy): Eukaryota > Viridiplantae > Streptophyta > Magnoliopsida > Rosales > Rhamnaceae > Ziziphus > Ziziphus jujuba. The sequence goes on from NC_083379.1 coordinate 22,540,831, forward strand.
CCAAATTATGTATGTTAAACTTATTGCAGTTTTCACAGAAAGCAGCCTATATATTAGTTCAATGACCAATTTGCCATAAAAGCAGTTCATAAAATGGGCAACCTATATATTAGTTCAATTACCAATTTGCTATAAAGGCAGTTCATAAAATGATTAAGTATTTAAAGTAGTTCAGAAAAGATTAAGTATTTAAGATAAGAAAATGAAATTAATCTAGTGATTCAATTTAATTCTATTTGATTATAGAAATTTTGTTTTACTACAAAATATTATATATTGTTGTTATTTATTACTATTGGTGATGATTATTAGCTTATATGGTAAATTTTAATTAAGATATTCAATTTGAATTTTTTTATATCAAATATTTAAAAGTAAATTCTTTAATAATAATTATTGTCATTCGGTACATAGATATCATTGGTGAATGTTACTCGTACTAATAGACAACATTTTTCAATATTATATTTGCAAAATAAAGTTGTTTACTTGGTAAAATATTTGAAGAGAAGATTTTCTTAAACCTAGTGTTGATGATTTAAATGTTCTTATAAAGGGTGCTCTATAGTTTCTGAACCAACAAAATTACAGTTTAATTCTATGGTACTTTCATGCTCATTTAATTTGAATTTTTTTTTTTTTTTTTTTTTGGGTTTTTTTGTTACATTCAAAAATACCATAAAGATGTATAGGATAAAAGGGCTTCCCCTCTACCTGCTGCACTTTCTCCTCCACCATTACCACCATCACCACCTTTTTGAAACTTTATCTGAAAGTGCTGTGAATGCCTTTGGAAGATCCAACCAAAGCGTGGGAGAGAAAGGAGATCGGGTTCAAGACGTCACCCCAAAATTTCTACAAGCACCAAGGACTCTGTTTCGGGTTAAAGCTTTGTTAAAGCAAATCATATCATTATTCTTTTTACATTTCCTTTCACAAACCATTCATTCCGGCGCTCGAAGTGCAAGATGATTGTTGCAGTTCTGCATCCACAGGAACTGCTGTCTCTTATTCTTTCTACTTGTGGAGTTTGTCAAATTTACTCTTTTTTTTTTTTTTTTTTTGGGTATATTTAGTATATTTTCCAATAATTGTAATATGGGTTGCTACAAAAGCCTTCGTGTGGTGGCCCGTCTTGTTGTTCCAATATCATACCAACATTGTATTGAGATTCATTTATACAAAAGTTATTTATTATTCAAGTTTACCAACATTGTATTGAGATTCATTTATACAAAAGTTATTTATTATTCAAGTTTTACTGAAAATTAATAAAGTTGAAAATTTGTTATGTTTGGTTTGTAAAACTTATTTACATGAGATTGAGCCGACGATTATGCAACTTACGTTTGACTTCCTTTCTGAATGGTACTCTTAAATGCATGATTCAGTGTTTTGGAATATTAGAAAAGTTTGTTCCATTTTACTTCCCTACGATGAGCACTACTAAAAAATGCAGATCTCCACTGGAAAGAAGTTTCTTTTGGCGCGTCTAGATGGTTATTATTCAAAGAGCCAGAATGACAACAATTTAGCCAATTCCTGCAATATTTCTGAGCTTTTTTTTTTTTAATAATATTTATGAGCTTCTTTCTCACATAAATTTATCAAGTATCCTTCTGCAATATTTAAAACATTTTATAAATCTTTGGTAGTTATCATGAAATTCCAAATGTTAGACTGCTTTTTTTTTTTAATTAAATTTTATTTTTTCTGATCATCATGTACCAACATGACTGCCATGTCATTTGGGAAAGATCTGGAATCCCAATTATTTGGGATCCCTAAACATTTTTCCCTGCATTTTTCTTTCTTTTTCCTCTTTTTTTTTTTTTTTTTTTTTTTTTTTTTTTTTTTTTTTTTTTTTTTTGCCATGTCCTTATATCAACTGCAAGCGAAGCTGGAATTTCCAGAGATGTCGTTATGTTGACATATTAATTTTGATCTTGTTACCAATTCTCAAATGATGTAGGCTTAAAAAATGGTTCAAATAGTTGATAACTTGGTTGAAGTGATTGAGCCAATAATTTATTAAGACATCTCAGAGGAGAAAAGGCCCAAAAAAACCAAAAAAAAAAAAAAAAGAAAAAGGTTGAAATGAGAAATCAGACATTGTTCTAGTCTCTTTTAATGAGGAAAGCAACCACAGAAATTGGTATAGTGCTTCACCCCTGAGTCATGTAATTGGACGGTGACCTTGTTACTTGTAAGCAACTAGCGAATTTCAGCCACACGATTCACAGCTCGATCATATGATTTTGTGCTGATTGGTTTGCCAGATGATCATGTTATATTCACCCAAAAAAAAAAAAAGGAAAAAAAAGATCATGTTATGATTTTTGATGTAATTGGGATAGTCATATTTTTTAATAGATTATTGTGTTGTTAAATATTGACAAATATTGAAAGCGAGCCAAAAAATTGAAAGATGATGAAAGCGAGACGTTTACGAAAACAATGCATTAAACACTAGGAGGCTTTTGGTTGTATCATATATTTTAGCTGCCCAGTTCTTTTACAATTTTTTTGAGATTTCCAGGTGGCCAAAATACCAGACAACAAGCAACTTGAAGTTTTGATGCGATATATTTGCTATAAGGTTATAGGAGGAAAAAAGCCCCACAAACCCAGTATCAACTTTTTTATCCAGTGATTGAACATAAAAAAAATACCGTTATTTTTTTAACTCATAGTTTGTATATATTCATCTTCTGTCTGGGATCAAGGAAAACACACATCTTGTTGGATTGATATGGAAAGTGCTGGAATTGCTTTGCTTGGGAGATGAGAAAGGTGTATGTGGGGGATTTGCAGAAGAAACAATGAGCAGACAAATAGGAACTTCGAAAGTTGTTTTGGTGTAGCATGCAAGGAATCTTGGGATCAAAGATGGCAATGGAAAAAGATAAGTTATTGGATTGGATCTCCAAGTTGGTGGCTAGAAAGAAGGTCGGTGCTCTGCTTCTCTCTGTTGTCTTCCTCGCCATGTTCATCTTTGCTTTGTTGGTTGGAAAAGAAGGTTTTCATTCTCTATCGCCATGTTGCTTTATACGCTCATTATATTATTTATGTATGGTTGATTAGATAGAAACTATAAATTCAATTTTTGAGTAAAAAATAAGTAAATATATGCATTGTTTTCTTTTTCCATTAGGTGAATATGTGTTTCAAGCTAAAGGTTATCTTGATCTTGTCCTCAATCTAGGTGTGACGGCCAACAACATGGCTTTAAGTTCTCCTCAATCTTCACAAACATTTGGAGAGCAAACTAAAAACACAGCTTCTTCACCAAATATCTTAGGAGTTAATCCAAACATGGTCTTGCCTCCTCCTCTCATTGCTGCTGTTTCTTTGGGCTACACTTTGTCACCAGATCATCCAGGTAGTAATTTCACTTTGCCTATCCCACAGTTTGACAAGAAAAAATTTAATAGACTTTGTAAGTCAACTTTGCCATTCTTATAATTCCATATCACTTCTGTTAGAATACAAAATTGGATTTTACTGAACTATTTTAAGTTCGATTCAATCAAATTGATTAAATTTAAAATAATATAGTCGAATCTAGAAACATATTATTTGTTTACTTAGAGAAATAGATACCTTGCAAGAATATATAGAAAATTTTATGTAATAAATATAATATAATATGGAGCAAATGATTGTTACTGAGTTTTTTTTTTCTCATGATTTCTTGGTTTCAGCTTGCCAGTATGTTACCTTCCTGTGGAAAAAGCCATAGCCATGATGCCAAAGGTCCCTTCACATTCTCCTGTTTTGAAAAAGTTGACCTATATTTATGAGCAAAATTTATATAGGAAAACTGAATTTGGAGGCTCCGATTTTGGTGGATATCCTACTTTGAAGCAAAGGGTTGATTCTTATGACATAAAAGAGTCAATAAGTGTGCATTGTGGGTATGTTTTTTTTACTTAAAATCCAAAAAAACAAAAATAAAAAATGAAAAATAACTACTGTAAATATATTGTAGTTTATTTGTGCTTTAAAGGTTTGCCTCTACCTCATATATATATATATATATATATATATATATTTAATTGATGTATTTGTGCACAAATCAGATTTGTCATAGGAGTTAAACCTGGAACTAATACAGGATTTGATATAGAAGATGATGATCTCCGAGACATGGAGCAGTGTGGTGGTGTGGTAGTAGCATCAGCTATATTTGGTAAGACCTATATGGATTTGATTTCAACTATTAATTAGCTATTTTAAATCTGTTTGATTTTTATCACAGATAAATCCATTTTGGCAGGAAATTTTGAAGAAATAAACCAGCCACGCTACATTAGTGAATACTCCATGAAGACTGTTTGCTTCTATATGTTTGTAGATGAAGAGACAGAAGCTTATATGAAGGCTTCTGTTGCTCTAGGTGGTAGCAAGAAAAACGGATTATGGAGAATTGTAGTTGTTCATAACCTTCCTTATGAGGATCCATGGCGCAATGGCAGGGTAGAATTTTTATACCTTTGCCAGTAATATTTCAATTAAGATTTACAGAACTTGTGAAAAAAAAAAAAAAATTTGTACTATTTGTATGCATAATAAGCTAGTTGTATTTGCTTTTTAACTTTTGATCTCAATAAAATTACTATGTTTACAGATTCCTAAGCTTCTTTTGCATAGGATTTTTCCCAACGCTCGCTTTTCTTTGTGGATTGATGGAAAACTTCAACTTATTAGGGATCCATATCAAATTCTTGAAAGGAATGTCTGAATTTTATGTTTTCCATTTTCTATTACATATAATGTATCAACTTGCACTGATATATGTGTAATAAATCCTCCACAATTCCAACTTCATAGCCCTCCTTTCATTCTTTGGTTTGATTTTGATTTCTTTCCCATAAAAACTAGATTATCACTTTTGAATGCTTAAAAAAAAATTGCTTTAAGAATTAAATATGTTATTGCCCAGAGAGAAGTATATTTTTTCATCATTATGTGCAATGTTATTTTCTCTTCTCCATCCCAAACTACAAATAACCTCTCTTCATTGAATCTTCTTCCACTTCTCTATTCTTTCAAGTTTTTCATTCATCATGATCGATGGCTGAAGGTCAATCTTTGAACTCCATGTTGAGTTCTTGAAGAAGAAGGTGCCTCTAATTTTTGAGTCCATGGTGAGGGTGTAGAGTTGCTCAGAATGAAAAATATGATATCACATAACTAAAAACTCATATTTCAAAAATCCTCGAAGTCCCAAATACCTTTCCTAGGATTTAGTTGCAATTATAAGCATCAATTACTTTTCTTCTTCAATAAAAGGATAAGTAATGCAGAGTTTTGTACTTTCAATCTTATCCATGAGTCAGACTTCAAAACTAAACGTTTCAAATTTCAATCACTCCAAAACTTCAATCATTTTTGTAAATTTATCCATATAGTAAATGGATTTTCAAGTTACAAGAGATGATGTCCTAAACATGGAAAGCCATGGTACACATGAGTGTATTTCTTTTAAAACTCGTACTTGAAATCAATCCTTTCTTCAACAAAATAGAGATTGTTCTAGCTCTTCAAGCATAAGCAATTTTGAATAAAATTCATGTTAGTCCATTGTATGAATGAGGGGTATTAATTCTTAATGCTTGCCTTATTCTACCTTCTAAGTTTTTTTTCCAACATCTGAATTTAGCCATCTTAAACTTTGTTCTATTTATGTTGAATTAAGGTTTTTGTGGAGGACAAATGCAACAGTTGCAATTTCTATACATTATGAACGCTTCGATGTTTATGTTGAAGCTGAGGCAAATAAAGCTGGTAAAAAATATAATAAGGCCTTAATTAACTTCCAAATTGAGTTCTACATAAGGGAGGGTTTGACACCATATACTCTGGAAAAGATTCCCATAACAAGTGGTATAAGTGGATTTTTGTAGACAGGGATGGGTAAAATCCAATCCAACCCGTCCAATCCAATCCATTTTTAACGATTTAAATTGGATTTTTACATCAACTGAATTGGATTGAGTTCAAAATATTATAAATTATATGGATTGTATTGGTTGTGGATTTGAAATATAAATCCAATCTAATCCAATCCAATCCAAATAATATATTATATAATTAAAAAATTATATAATTTTTTATTTTTTTCATTTTTATATATAAATTTTAATATTTTTTTTCATTTTTATATATTAATTTTTAACTTTTTTTTCCATTTTTATCTATTAATTTTTAGTATATATATATATATATATATATATTTTTTTTTTATACATCCCCAAATCCCAAATCGAATTTTTGAGTGAATGAATTTTGATGAATGTATTATTTTATATTATTTGTTTTAACAATTTTAATTTGATTTTGTTGGAATGAGATAATGACATTAATGCTTGCTACTTGATAAGTGTATTATATGTATCATTTGCTATATTTTCTTCTTTATTTTCCATTGTAAACTATGTCATATTGTTCTAATTGTATTTTATGTTTGGATAATTATAATTTATTATTTATATTTTATATTAGAAAATTTTTTTATTTGTAGTATATATTTATAAATTAGTAAGTTTCAAACCGATCAACCAATCCAAACCAAACTGATCATAAATGGTTTGGTTTGGTTTGGATTTAATATTTTAATGGTTTGGTTTGGATTTAATATTTTAATGGTTTGGTTTGGATTGCATATTAGGAAAACCGATAAGTATAGATTGGATTGTATTTTGATCCAAAACCGAATTACCCAATCCATGCCCATCCCTATTTGTAGATGTTCCTGAAGCATGTGTAATAATAAAGGAGCATATTCGGATCAGCAACCTCATTACTTGTTTATGGTACAATGAAGTTGATCGCTTTACTCCAAGAGACCAACTTAGTTTTTCCATTGTCAGGAACAAGATTAGGGAAAAGACTGAGTACACTATCAATATGTTCCTAGACTGTGAAAGACGCAACTTTGTGGTTCAGGTAGATATATTATGTTACGCAGAATTTTTTCTCTATATTCAAAATCATTTTCAATTGAAAAGATCTGAAATTCTTTCATGTATAATATTAGTATTATATTTATCAAGATGTGCATTTTTCAGATGAAATGTATTGGAAAGGTGAAAATAAAAGTACACAACATGATGAAAAATATGTTTTGGTATATCTTTTATTAGTTTGTTATTTTTTATTTTTATTTTTTTTCAGAAATTACATAGATCTCTGTTGTTGTTGTTGTTAAACAACATCCACAACCATCAATGAATCACCGTGATTGCAACAAAGTGAGTGTTGTAGTTCTATTTCAACAAGGAAAACCACTTCCTATGAATTCTCTAATTTGGAATTATCAATTTTGCTTTGTTGTGTAAGTTTTTTTATTCTTCAATAGCTGTACCATCTGTTTTCCCACAAGACTTCTTTCTTGTGGGGGCTAATATTGTTCTTTCATCACTATGACAAAATATATAGGTACTCCCATCTCTTATAAATCTGTTTTATGTTTCTTTGATAATTAATGAAGTTTATGAAAGTTACTTTAACTCATAATAGAATATCATCTAATCTTTGAAGATGATTTTCTTTTAATTTAATTTTCTTTTACGTAATTTATTTTATTAGTTTGGTAAATTTTAGAAGATATAAGCAATTAAAAATGCCATTTCGAAACCAAAAATAAAAAATAAAAAATAGAAGAGATAAAATTATATAAGTGGTGGACATTGATGGAGACATGAAAAATGATATAATAGAAGATCCTTATCTTTGAGAGCTAGGAACATTTTTGAACATGAAATTGGTCTATTCATTCAGGGGAAAAAAAAAAAAAAAAAAGAAAGAAAGAAAGAAAGAAAGGAGATTGGCCTATAACAATTATCTTTATGAATTTTATATACATTGATTTTTAAAAAATATTTATTGTATTAATTTGTTATTTTCAACTTATATAAATGGGATTGAACAGGTATTTTAAAAGAAAAAAGAGCAATATATATATATATAAAATGAGATTGAAAAAAGAAAAGGTATTATTTTGATAAATGATTAAAGTTTTTTTTTTTTTTAATGACGATGTATGATTGAGTTAAAATATTATAATAGTATTTTTTTTCTTTTTTGGTTAAATTTAAAATATACGCTTTATTTATTTATTTTTTTTAAGATCAAATATTGCATATCTATCATTTTTTTACTGTAATTTTTTTCAAAAATATTTTGGCCCTAATGATTAAGGTCCTGACTCCGTCGGTAATAAAAAGTACTTTTAGATTGATTTCTATCTTTATAATAATGGTCCATTGATAGCAGTATAATATAACATATACTTTATTCAGAGGGTTAAAAAAAATTAAAACTGCATCATAAATTTTATATTAAGTTGTAACTATCTTTTTGCTGGTGAGATTTCACAAATTGGAATGTCGGTGCTTACCACGCGGCCTCCAGTTGTAACTATTTAATAATTAAAAGGGGTGTGATATGTATCTTTTTGTGCGTTACTTTATGCAGGGATAAGCTATCATCCGACTGCCGTTCTTATCCCTTTTCAACAAAAATATTTTTATTTTATTTTTTATTTTTAAAAGCACTAAAAAAACCAAATAATTTATTTTATTATAGAGAAAAAAAAAATTGTTATTATAGACAAGCCGAATCAGTCGGCACTACTAGTAATATGCCACGTGTGTTGTCCAATGCACAATCAGTCCAATGCGTGTCTGATTTCTGACCACGCCTGGGTCCCACTGTACCCTTATCCTGAATCTTATGTATTCTTTAAACACTCTCTCTCTCTCTCTCTCTCTCTCACTCTCAAATTGGCAGATTCTCTCTCTCTAAAAAATATTAATAATAGTAAATAATAGAAAATAAAAAATTGAAATTATTATGGTAAAAAACAAATGAATTATTCGTCTTGTTTAAGGTCCTCAGAGAAGTGAGAAGTGAGTGAGATACAGAGAGAGAGCTTTCTTTTAAGCTTTTGAGGGTTTTACCGGGCACCAGGACACCATGCCTATATTAAGGGATCTGTGAAAGGGACCACCCTGAGCCGTCGGATCAAATGGGATCGTCGTCATCGGCTTTCTTCGTGATCTGCATCCTCCACTCTCTGATCGCCGCTACCTGTGGGGCCCTGATGATGTTCTACATGAAGGAAATCTACGCCTTTGGCCATGGAAACGAGATCGCCGTCAAGCTTCTGGGGTCCACTCCCCATGACCAGCTCCTGATTCGCACCTCCGATTCGTTCTCCGGGATGCTTCTTTTCGCGATCGGCTTTCTTCTTTTCATGGTTTCCTTCGTGAAGGATAGGGATTTCCAGAGCTTCTTCGCTAAAGGCTGTACAATCCTCTATGTGTTCATGGCTCTCTGGAGGGTTATCTTCGAGCGGAGGGTAGAGGACCTCGCTTGGGATTGGCTCAGGCAGACAGTTGGCGACGTTCTATTGGGCCTCTCCTGGGTGTTCTTTCTCATCTATTCCTGGAGAGAGAAGTACGATTGAAACGCCGGCTTTTTTCGCGGTGAAATTACGGTTTCTTTTTCTTTTTCCTTCGTTTCGGATTTTCTTGAATATGGGAAGGTTTTACCAATTTCACTGTTTAGGTTAGAATTGGGTGTAAGTTTGAAAAATTTTACAAGAAAATTTCTTGACATAGAAAGTCCGTTTCATGTTTTTCAGGTTTTTTTTTTTTTTAAATTAAAATTTGTGAAATAACAATTTATGCGCAGGTGGTGGTCTTGTAGATATATATTTGTTAACTTCTGTGGATATTGAAATGAAATACGTATATAGAATGTAATGCTTGAATGATGATTCTTACTCCCAAAAGCATACTGAGAGCTTTTTATCAAAAGATTAAGTTTGTAGGATAAGGAAAATGTTTTACAGTGTTTTCGTTTATTTGAAATTGAATTTTGTTTTGTTAATTTGGTCAGTTAGAAATCTGAGAGAAATGAATTTTGTGTTTGGATTTGTTTTCTCGGATTGTTCAGGTTGGGAATTTGCTAGAAGCTATGTGCAAGTGTCCTGATACGATTGTTTTGTACTTTGAATATATTCGTAGTGGATGTTTGGTAGAATTTTTTTTTGGGTCAAATGCAGTATTTGAAGGTCAAGATTCTTTTGCTAAAAAACGTAAGAATGTTTGGTAAAAACCATTTGTTGAGTAAAACATATTTTGTTTTATTTTATATTAAAATTTAATGAGCATTTAATATAATATTTTTAATTTATATGAAATTTTATTAAGCATTTAATCTAATTTTTATTTACAGTTAAATATTTATTAATTTTTTAATAAATTTTTTTAAAAAAAATATATATTATATAAATTTTACAGAATAAAATTATATTTATATTAGTTATACCAAATGGATTTTTATGCAGAATGATATTATAGTTACGTGGTGAATCTTTCATTTTTTATAGATTTAGAAAGTAAAGTTCTCTTTTTGAAGAGCATCAAGTTAAAGAAAAGGCCATCATAGAGTATATATCATTCGGTTCGAAGGCCGAATTCAGTCTCATTTTGGTTCTTTAGTTGGGTAATAGAGACGTGGGATAAACACTTACAAGCACGATAAATTATCCCAGAAGCTTGAGCATACTGATTCTTTGTAATGATTAATCTGTTAATATCTACATGTTTGTTATGACAAGAGAATTGAAACTTTCATGAATTGTAGCAATTTGAAATTGTGCATAGTTTTCCTCTTTCTGCAGCCTATAGTTTTTTTTATTTTAAGTAATCCGGGATGTGAGCGACAATTTTTTGGAGCTTTGTTCAAGATTGAACCCTCAGGCAAGCGCACCATAACAGATAAAGATTTTTTTGGGGTGTGCAAATATGTCAATTTTCTTATACTTATCTCATACGCGTATTATTATTTTGTAGTTTCTTTGAATAATTTGTTCAATCTCCCACTTTGCCTTTATTTTGTAAATATATTATATTTATTTAATATGTAAATTACCTAGTACGTCATCAATTAGGTTGTTCTAATCCATGTGCTAGACTTTGACGATGAGGGCAAAAGTTCAAAACCCATCAGTACTACGAGTGAAATTATAAACATAGGTATATGCATACTGCTCCACTTTGGGCTGTAAGGCTATACCAAACACTGAATTAGGTTGTCCTAAGGGAATTTGATCCAATACACACCAAAATAAAGGGCTAATGATATTTATCCCTTCCTTTACAATTTTTTTTTTCTTTTTTTCTTTTTTTATTTTATCTATCCACCTTTTTTATTATTCCAACTATACTCTTAACCCATACGCCGCGTTCATTCTCTCTCTCTCTCTCTCTCTCTCTCTCTCTCTCTCTTACTAATAACTTATCTACCATATTTCACACTCTATCTCTCTCTCTCTCTTTCTTTCTCTCTTTACTACCTTACCATGTTTCTCTTTAACCAAACTAAAATCTCTGTTATTTAAGATAATAATAAATAAATAAAATTCTATTATTCACTCACTCTAGAAGAGAAAAAAAAAAAAATCTCTGTTATTCACTCACTCTAGAAGAGGGAAAAAAAATATATATATATGTGGAGCTCATCAACTTCAATTTCACCAAATTAGAATATTAATTTGTGGTAGAGATAAAGAAGGTTGCAGAAGAGTCCATCAATGGAGCTACAGTATTTGAATTTGAGGCATTGAAGTTCTCTTGTAAAATCTTCAACACAGAAAAATCATAGCCCATTCTTTGAGCAATGTCTTAGTAAATTTACTATAATCCAATTTTACAAATTTTAATTTCTGTGTTATTTTTTACTGTGATTTTAATTATAGAACTTTGTTTTTATGTTTGGGTTGATGTTGGTTATATGATAGTAATTATTTGGTTATTAGAATGGTCAATGGATATTTTGAGTTTAATTGGTAAGACAATAATATAACTGGTAATTGGATTTAAATAGAATTAGTGGGATGTAATGATTTCATCATTTTTCATCGTGTTTAAATCCTAGAAATATTATTGATGGTCTTTATTATGATTATTATAAGTCATTGATAATTTGGGTTTTGCAATTTTATTTTATTTTTTCTTAGTATATTAATTTTTTTTCCCTTCAATATAATTTCTATTATGTCTATACAACATAAATAATTGTTACATCACATAGAGTATTATAAAAAAAAATAAAAAATTATCACATGCAGAAATTAGCGAACAAATTACCAAAAACCTATCACCTATATCAACAAGTTCCATCAACAATTTTATCAAAAGTATCTTACTTTCTAAAATAATTATCAATGGATACTATCGTGATTATCAATAGGGTATTTGTTATTTTTACTATATAATAATTTTTTTTAAAAGGTTAATATATATAATTTTTTGCATTTTTTAATTTTATTTTTATCTATTCCTTATGTTATGATTAAAGGTATCAATACAACTTTTATGATGACATATGCAGCACAAATTCTATAGTGTTATATATAATATAAAAATAATTATAATATCATATGGAATATTATTTTTTTAAAAAAATTTGTAACAAAAAAAATTATTGAAATGTATATTGGAAATATCGATATATGTCATCAGTAATTTTTACGGTAAATATACTACTCTCTCAAAAAATTATCAACAGAAGCAATCATGATTACTGACAAAGTGTTGATAATTTTGATTGCATATATATATATTTTTAATAGATTTTTTTTCCCTTAAATTGCATTGTATAAATACAAATTCTACGATGTCATAAATAATGTTCTATATATTACAACCAAATATTATAATATTCTATGTAGTACAACCAAATCTCTATTTTCCAACAATTCCATGCTAATGCTACAATATTTGAGTAGAGTTCACAGGATGCAGTAATAAATTGACTATAATGAAGATGTTAACGAGATTCCAAGTGAAAATGAAGGAGAGATTAGCAGCAACTTCATACGTACAGTATGTATTGCAAACAGCTTATTGCCGCTACCATATATATCTGTATATATACATACACAACATATATGTATAGACACATACATTTATATATCAGCTCTCATACATTTCCAAAGTACTCCAACTTGTCACATCTGCTGATGTGGACAGCTTCCGTGGTACTGGGTAGGCTTATGCGTCCAGTTAATTTTGGAGAATCTACCAAAACAAGCTCCTTCAGTTGAGAAAAAGCTCCTCTAACGTTCCCTCCAATGAATGACCACTCCTGCCACTCCAGCATATATCTAAAACTTTAACATTCCTAGGCATTTAAATGGCTCACCAGTCACTGAACAATCACTATAATAAAACCCATCCCTACTCTCGCCAGTTCATCAAATCGCATAATTTCAAGTTGTTTGAGAAATGGGAGTTGCCCAGATGGAGGAAGCTGGTGACATTTCTAACATCTGTATAGCCGTATCTTCTCTACATTATAGAATGAAAGATCTGCCACCCATTCTGAAAAATGCTTACCTCTATAATGTGTGATTTGTAGTGCCTAGATCTTTGCATGAGGTCGCAATCCACTAAGAATCTCTGTATCCTTTTGGAGGTTGCAATCATCATCAGCATTATCATCATAGTTCCATAGCAACTGTAATTCAATATGGTACTTCTTGTCCTTCAAGTTCCTACCATGACATACTGAACGTCAACAACATTTTTAAGTCTTGCAATGCGAAGATTTCCATGTAAATGTCGAAGACCTCCTAATGACTTCATGGTAGACCCATGCTCAAAATAAAGTTAGTTAATGTTTGCAAACCTTTTTAAGTTCCCAATTTCTGATGGTATCTCTTCTATGCCTGTGAACGTAATGTCTAGACTGATGGAATTTGGTGTAGGTTTATGTTGTTGTACCCTAAAGCATAATCATTCAAGGTGTTAGTTAAGAATGATTGTTGTTGGTTCTTGGTTCTTGATTTTGTGTTTTGGGTTTGTTAAGGTTTTGTTTCTGATTTTTAATGGAGGCTTGGGGTTCTTGAGAATGTTGTTAGCTTTTGGGAAGAAGAAGAAAACAAATGTAGTAGTTGAGAGAGAGAGAGAGAGAGCGCCAAAAATGTTGTTTTTCAAAATCTTTTGAATATTTTTCTCAATGTTTTCATTACAATTTTCATACTTTTAAATATATCAAAAAGACAATAAGACATGCTGCCATATTGAGCAATAAATACAAAAACATTAAAAGTAACCAACCAAGCCAAATTACCTCAACTAACTCTAATCAATGTGCTGGGTATGCAAGAAACCTTCTTTAATGGGCAGTTCAGCTTATCTAAGGCATTTGAATTTGAAAACCAGCTCCATTTGACTTGAAAATTGGAGGGAAGCCTTTTTGAATATTAAACTGTGTTCTAGCCAAAAATAAGATAAAACAAAGTCCATTTACCCATTCAAAAATAATCAAACCCGAGGCAGTTTTGTCCAAATTTCTGGGCAATAAAACTGCACAAAGGTCAGATTGTTTAGGGTTTAACTCAGCCTTCCCAGTTCCAAATTAGGCCATTCCTTTTGCTGCTGCCTCCTCTGCATTTCTAGTTTATTATATCCAAAATTCAGATCCAAATCCCAAACTTTCTTCAAACGGCATCCAAGGAAGTGGACTTATGTTGTTGGAAATACAATTCCAGCAACTAGACAAAAAGCCCCTAAGCTTAGTTAATGAGCTTAGGGCATAAACATAAATAATGTTTGGTCTTTAATGTTGCAAAATAAAGAGTGCAAGTGTAACCGAACTACCTTGCACATTGTGGCAAGATCATCATATTTCAACACAGACGACGCAAGTTGATGAGCTTTCCAATGTCAGTTGGCAACAACTTGACATCTTCACATTCTTTCAAACACAAAGTATGCAGATTGTAAAAAGTACAGATTCCAGTAGGCAACTCTTTTATTTTAGTGTCGGATAAATCCAAGTATCTTTGAAGCTTTAACTTCCCAATGGAGGCAGGCAACTCTGTGATAGAATATCCAGATAATGAAAGCACTCTTTGACATGTTAATGTTGGCAGCCAGTTTGCTACTACCAAGTTCAACAATTTTATGTTGCCAAAATGCCGTGATGACTAGGAGCGCAGTTGCAAGGTTCTTGACAAAGCATTATGCTTCTCCGAGTCGTAGGCACATGCTTTCACATGTGGTACATGATAAACCTTGCAGGGAAGTTTATTTGCGTTGAACCTATCATTTAACCTCAAACAAAATTCTCCTATTATAAATGTTGCTAAATCATTCATAAGCTCGTGCATGGTAAAATTACTTGAATCATCCAAACTCATTGGCTGCTAAAATAAGGATCTTGATAAAAGGTTGTTTACATTCTCTTCTCCAACTTCTTCTATCCTCTTGTTATTTTTGCATTGCAAAATATCTTCTGCCATCCATAACTTGATTAAACCTCTTTATTAATTTCATATTCCATAGAGAATATTGAGCAATAAGCAAAACAGCGCTTAAGATGTGAAAGTAGGTAATGATAACTCAACCATAGAGCTGGAAGAATATTGTTACTCTTCAACTCCCACATGTCGCTGTTTGTATATTCTCCCATTCTTCCAGTTTTGATTGATGACTCAACAGGATTCCAAGTGATTTAACAGCTAAAGGAAGACCGTTGCACTTTCGGACAATTTGTCTGCCAATTTCCCCTACCTTTGGATGGTCATATGGATTTGCAATGTTGAAGGCATGCTTTACAAATAATTCCCAACTATCCTTGGCAGACATTGTTTGCAACCTATAAGATGGAACATTACGCATGATAGATGCAACATCATCACTGCGTGTTGTGACGATAATTGAACTTCCATGTGCTCCAGACTTAAAAGGCTTCTCGAACTCATCCCATAGAAAATCATTGTCGTTCTAGACATCGTCTAGAACAATTAGAAACCTTTTACCCTCCAGAGCCTCCTCCAGTTTAACTTGATGTAGATTTAGGTCCTTGCTTGTATATGTTAGACCAGCAATTGTCAATAAAATTTCTTTTGTCATTCTGAGAACATCAAATTGATGTGATACAGAAACACATTCTCTGAAATCAAAACATTCCTTCACCATTTTGTCGTTGAAAATCAGTTGAGCAAGGGTGGTCCTACCAATCCCAGCCATGCCTACTATCGGAATGACAGATATGTTGTTCCCAATATCATCACTCCTCAGCAATGAGTTAACAATTGCTTCTTTTTCGCCATTCCTGCCGAAAACACTAGATGCTTCTACCAAAAAAATTGCAGGTAATCTTCCTGAATGTCTATATCCTGCACCTTCTCTCAAACCAAGAGATTCTTTTTGTTCTGAAGTATCATTTAGTTTGTCAAGTATCCCCATGATTTTCTTTTCTCCTTTTCTAGTTGAATGACGAGAACTTAGCTGTGATGATGTTCAGCACCTTTTTTGAGCTGCTTCCAGTAGATTCATCCTTCAATTTGTATTGCAAAATTTCATCGTCGATCTGTTCCACCAAGTCTTGTGCTTCATAGATTGCTTCATTGAGGTCATCAAGCTACTTCCTCACATCTGAATTCCCAATTTGCTTCTCCTCGGCATCATTAAGAACTGCCTTAGCTGATGACATCTTCCACGTCAATTTCTCTAGCGGCTTGTGATCAAGTCTCTTTCCCCGGACGAAGTCAACAAACTCCTGTGAAGCCATCCTATCAAACAACACTTGAAGGGTAGCAGAGAGGAAAGCTCCACCCACCACTCCTGCATCCATAATTTGGTTGTTCACAAATGGTGTTTAAGTTTGAAAGTTGAAGGGAGAAAAAAACTATATTTAGGGTTGCTGAAAGAGTGTTTAGTTTCTGCAGTAAGAAACTCAAAGAAGCAGCTATGTATTTGATCTAAGTTCTCACAAAGTCTTCCTCACTCGGTCAATGCCACTGGGAAAGCATCCTACTAACATCTTTTGTCATTTTATTTTCGTATTCCAATTTCTGTTGGCTGGGTTCACACATTAGAAAATTCAACCATTTCTTGTTACAGGACTTGGGGTCACAGATTCACAGTAGAAAGGGAAGTGCTACTCCAAAGATGAATTGACATCTCTCACCTACTCTAGCAACTTGCAAGATGAAACATGACCAGAGAATGGTGGAGCCCTCGGTGCCTATAATTGCAAAAAATACAAACAAAAAGAAGATGGATTTCGCAGGAGGAAAAGAAAGTAGAGGTGAAGTAGGAGGGCGTTTTTATTTTTTCCAATGGGATTATGGGTTTTCTCGGGGAAGAAGGAACAAAGGAAAGTATAGGTGCAGGAAGTTTTTTTTTTTATTTGGTTTGTTGGCTTTCTCGGGAAGGGAAAGGAAATCAGAGGTACGGGGATCGAGCTTTTTGGGTTGCTTATTACTATGGTATGGTATGGAAATGTTGTAATTTTCGGGATCGAGCTTTTTGGATTGCTTATTACTATGGTATGGAAATGTTATAATTTTCAGTCTCCAGTTCTTTTTTCTGCCATTATTATTATTATTTTTTTTTCACCTGTTTTTTATAAATACATATAAGTGGAGTGAAAAAAGGAACTGGTACATGAGGTAAACTATTCAGTTTACATGAAGCATATTTCATTACCCACCTATTTTTGTGGGTGTTGGACCAAGTTCCCCTTAGCATTATCAAAGAGAATTTGGTTCAATACCCCTTTGAAATACTTTAATAAAATCTACCCATAAGGTTTCAATTCTTTTTATTTTACCTTCTTATTTTTTAATATTTCTAAAATATCATTTTCAAATATCAAAAACCAAAAATTAAGGCGAAAAGATTCTTTTTTTTTTCTTTTTTTTTTCTTTTCTTCCCTTACTCAAAGAAAGAAAAGCAAAAAAATTAAGAGAAAAATATGAAAAATATAGCAGAATTGAATCTAACCATGGCCGATTCCTCCTGCTGCGGCTTCCTAAATAAACTTCCACTTGCCAAGTCCCTATGACAAAAACCAAGCTAAGGTTCCGACTATAGGATTCAAATTGTATTTTTCTATTTTGAAGATTTCTTGAAGAACCCAAGAAATAGCATACCATTAAAAGCAAACCCAGAAGAAGAGGAGAAGGAAGGACCAAGGAGTTTGTTGTAGATCTGCTCGCCGATTAGGTAGATGCCAAAGGAGGCGACTTCGAAGGCCAAAACCAAGAAGAGTGTGGCGAAGCTGATTGTTGAGCCTATGATGCTTTCTCCACTCATCTCTCCTTCTGAAGAACTCTCCAGTAACTGCTTCGCCATTCACACTCACTTTCTCTTCCTCTTTTCTTCGTGCTTTTCATGTATATTTCTTTTTGATATCTAAAAAGGATGGTTTGGAAATATTAAAAAATAAAAAGGTAAAACAAAAACCCTTGAAAGGAAATGGGTATATTTCATTAAATATTTTCAAATAGGGATATCAGGCCAAATTTCTCTTTTTAAAAAAAAAAAAAAAAATTAAGGAAAAGGTATATTTGGTTGCACACATCCATTTTAGCAGATATCGGGTCAAGTTCCCCTTATTCTAATTTGGAATGAACATGGGTCCATTGTCCATGTATACTGTAGTCTGTTAAGGGCAGCAAGGCTTGGTTTACATGGGCCCATCTTAGAAGGCTTGCAGTTTGGAACCACCCCACTCGTGTCTGGGCGCTCGTCTTGGACAGGCCTCAATTAGGGGCCAGCTGAAGGTGGTCCATTTGTTTCAGGGAAAGATCACCGTGAACTCAATTCAGGACTTGCCAAACATATTTATTTTCTCAACATATACGTTCTTTTTATTATGATTAATTTTGTGCATTGAGAACGTGAAAATCACATAACATTCTGATAATAGTGCCTGCATTACCTGCCTCAAATATCAAAATACATTAAAAGATTTACAAGAACAGGCACTAGATCTTTAAATATCAAAGATTCGGAAATCAGCTCCAGAAGAGACAATAAAATGCAAATATCACCCACAAAATATAGCCAGCACCTTTTCCTAAAAACAACTCAAGGAAACTAGGCCCAAGCAGTTTGACTTAATACAATCCTGTTAAGGTAACACAATCTAACCTCCCAATCGCCTAACCCCAGTCCCCAACCATAAAGCAAAAACAAAATTTGATGCCAATACTGAAATCGCTCAAGGGAAAACCAATTGAAAAAAAAAAAAAAAATTGGAGAGGCTCTATATGGATACATAAGAATCCCATGAGATGGAATTCAAATAACAGTATGATATCTGTGGTTTTCAATTCCTAAATGTGCCAGCTAACTAATACCGGACAACATCCTGAAGGCAGTCGTAAAAGTGACCAATTTTAATTTTCTCGTTCCCAGAATAAATGGCTTCAGCAGATCCACCTGCCTCACCCTGAGCTGCCATCTCGATCAACATATAGAGCTTCTTGATAGGCATCTAGAAAAGGAGAAAGGGAGCATAAACAACAGGTGTCAAAGAAATTGATCTTTTTGCCGTTTCCTATTTCCCTACTAAATATCATGTAAAGCATAGAGGTGGATACTTTTACCATTTCCTGTTTTCCTAGGTAATCAAATGGGCATTAAAATTAACTTAGGAGACTCAAATCTAAAACAGAAAACATGTGCATAAACTTACATCATTCAGTGCCTCTGCAGCTGCATCAATGTCTTCATTAGCAAATACATTCAGTTGTGTCAGCACCTGCATAAGGAAAAGAGCAGAATATATCACCAATATATACATCAAGAGCTTGAAATAAAAATTTAGGATTGAGAAGTTTCCTTTGAAAAATTCTTGATAAACTGATTCTAGGTGTGAGAAATTGAAGGGAAAAAAAAATTATGACATCACAAAGCAGCTGATCTTTCCAAACCAAGTTTCAGAATAGGTATGATCAGATTATTCATAGAAGTGAACTACCCACTTTGCCAGCTTTGAAAATGATGAAACAAATTATTGGAAATCTTAACAATCTTTCAGTCATGATACCCTCAATGGCCTATGAAAGACAAAGCACCACTCTCCTTTTGGATTGCAATTTCAATAGATAATTTCTATCCAGAAAATAACAAGGTGAGAATCCCTAACCATCATTCTGATGAATATATGCATCTACACTGAAATGCCTAAAAACTGAGATACAATAATAATATGCATGCGGTGCTGGGTTTATAGCAATTTAGACCAATTACTAAGTATTAATAACTGCTTTTTAAAGCATACTCAGAAATAAGTATTTAAGTTAATATAAACTGAAACACACTGATCTGCACCATAGGCAATACTCAACACTAAGTAAACCATCAGCCTAAACAAAATATTTACATCAGTGAAATGGAAAAATTACTAGTCAGCTAA
The DNA here is from genome assembly GCF_031755915.1 of Ziziphus jujuba. Classification (NCBI taxonomy): domain Eukaryota; kingdom Viridiplantae; phylum Streptophyta; class Magnoliopsida; order Rosales; family Rhamnaceae; genus Ziziphus; species Ziziphus jujuba. The sequence goes on from NC_083379.1 coordinate 22,561,069, forward strand.
GACAAGACCGAAATGGCAACGATAATAGTTACCTTCTTTGCATCTTCGGTCCTTAATGTGGGAACATGATAAGTGACGGAGAAAGAATCACAGAGACCAACTGAATCTAAGAAACTCACTTCACTTGTTGTTCCAATAACCAGAAGCTTTTTCCCCTGAAAATAAGGTGAAATAGAAAGATCAATACATATCAAAGACTTATAAATGAGAAAGAGGAGGCAGGGGTCAAAATATCATCATATTTTATGCAGGCTGTGGTAGTCTATATCACCTGATACATACTGGATATTAAGTATCAAAGATAAAGAGCAACAACAATGATGTTAATCCAATATTATTTATATCTGAATGCTGCACAACTTGCAGAACACTAATTTCTCTTGAAAATAAACAGAAAATAATGCTTCAAGGATTAACCCAATGATACATAAGCAAGTCAAACTCTAAATTAGCCAATGAAGAGGATCAATAAAAACCTTAGGAGGAAGCCGCTTAAGCAGGACCATAAGTGTCTGAGAGATCAAATTTGAGAAACGAGGTCCTATAGCAACATATTCCAGTAACCTGCAACGATAAAGAAAAATTATGAAAAAATTAATATTTGTAGTAGGAAGAAACAAAACAGGAGAAAATTATGAACAAATTAATATTTGTAGTAGGAAGAAACAAAATAGGAGGCTGCTTCGTTAAGACCAAATTAGCCATTTTTACCTTTCAATGTCATCGAGGATAATTATGCTCAGTGGCGACTTGTATGCATCCTCAAAAACCTTTAAAAACACATATTAAAAACATATTTCATAAGGCTTCAGAATAAAGCTTTGGAATTGCCAAGTTACCACTAATTCCAAGTTAGGAAGTAGGCCCAACTATGTATAGCAAATTTAAATAATAGTAATAAATAGTAGTTTCTACATAACATCTCACATGTAGGCCCCCTCATCAAACAGTGGAGAGAAATTGGCCCTTAAACATGCAATACAAACAATTAACACAAATAGGTATCCATAAGATTTGAACAGGACCGTAATGATAATCAAGCTTTTATACCAAGCTACCATTCCTCAAGCTTAAGCTATTAGCAGGTAGGCCATATTATGTATGTTAAGCTTATCGTAAGTTTCACATAAAGCAAACTAAATATTACTTCAATTATCAGTTTGCTATAAAAGCAGTTCAAAATTGATTTAAGTGTTTGAGATAAGTAAATGAAATTTTCCGCAGAGAGCACAACTAGTGCTCCTCAGCACATTAGAATTTCTTAAAAACATTAAAGAGGCTGAAAATCTAGCCACTGACAAACCTTGACGATATGTGCACATTTGGTGGCCTCGTGGAGACCAATCATTGTCTCAGCTGAGACCTATACAAGACAAAGTGAAAATTAATTTTTAAACAGGTATAAATGGAAGATACAGGAGAATTAGATTAAATATTCCTATAAAGTATATGCATACAAAACATAAAACAAAATGAATGGGATGGGAACTTACTATCTTAACATAAGGGAAGTCACTGTCAATGCCAACAGTAGCAGCTAATGCAGTTTTACCACTGTCCAAGATGGGTAAGGTTCAGAATGGTTACAATTGACAATCGCAATTTTCTACATATGTTAAATACAGAGATAATCATATATATACATTTTTATTACTGTATGCATGTAAATATGATTTTGTATTTGCATGTGTATGTGTATGTGAGATATATATATATATATATATATAGAGAGAGAGAGAGAGAGAACTACTCTCCTAGTTACTATTTCCCACATATAATGGAAGATATAAAGACATCGCAAGTGCTACGAATTATGCCTTAATTATTAACTTAAAACGAACAAACCTACACATGAATGCGATAACCCTTTGCACTTTTCAACTTATTACATCTCCCATTATAATTTGAGAGATACTTCTGAAGAGATCAAAACTATATAGCAGTTGGTCTATTCTTAGGTTGACTTTATATTTTCTAAATAAAAACTTCTTTTATGGCCTTTGGATTCACTCAATTTGTCTTCTATAAGCAAATCCACAGCCATAAAAGAAGTCCTTACTTTTAAAGTAAGGTCAACCTAGTAAAGACCCATTGTATATGTATACATGTATGAATGTACATATGTATAAAATATGAATGTATGTAGAGCTGTAAAATGGGTCATTCCATCTTAGCCCAACTGATTTAATAGTGAGGCCATTTGTTCCGTCATGTATGTATGCCAATTTATTTCTCGTGTTTAGCTTGTGTAAAACATCTATTATTCGTGTTGTGCTCCTGTTGGCAAGTTTTGCGTCCAATATACTTCATTATGTATTTTAACAAATTTAATGGATTAATAAAAAGTAAATATAATAAATAAATTAAATTTCCTACAATAATTTATTTCATTATCATTAGGCAATAAGTACTTACATAAATGAGAAAATCTCATCATTAATTAACTATAGAACTTTCAAACAAGAGACCTATACAAATAAAAAATGATAATTGAACTTTAAAAGTCTTAAGTTTTAAATAAATATTAATTTAGCACAAAGTATTATTTTAGTTAACTTTAAATAATTAAGTAATGAAGAATATAAGTGAACAAATATACAAAATTTATTTGAGTTGGTTGTGTCTACGATTTCATGTGTTCTATTTTAAAGGCTAGGCATGATCCATTACATGCTTCATGTTCAACATGACACAGCTTGTATCGTGCCATACTCAATGCCTAATCTTAAAAAGTTTCCAGTTGGCTTGGCCCAACCTTTATTACACCTCTATAGTTGTGTATGTATTTATGAATGTACATGTGCTTGTGTGTTTGCCTTGTGTTTACCTGCCACTAGGCCCTTCCAAAAGGCATGTAACAAGTGGACTTCCTTTGCTCACTTTAACTTGCTCCACAAGTAGCAAAGCTCTTTGATATATGTGTTCATGTCGATTACCACAATCCACCATGCCATTTAGCCTACAAATCAAGTCATATGGCATAAATATGGCTACAATTTTCATAAAACAAAGTTCGAAGGATCTTGTTACATAAATAGCCATCTGGACTAGAAATCTCAAGAGAATATATAAATAGCCATTTCAAAAGATGTGAATAAAGATACAACATCAGCTTTAATGAGGATAAATCAAGATTATAGGAGCAATTATACTACTTAATAAATAATAATTCATGTTGCCTTACCCTTAACATAAAATATTATTACAAAGGAAATTGCATAACATCTATATGCATGTTCCTTCAACATCTCCAGTAGAAAAAATAACATAAACTATCATTACAAAGAAAATAGCATAACATCAATATACATGGGACCCCAAAAAAAAAAAAAAAAAAAAAGGGCGGGAAAACGGAGTTATTGGCACATATTTAATTTGTACAATGCACTGTTAAGAGATTTACTACCTCCACTCGTGTATTAAAAATAAATATAATAAAAGAAAAATTAACTCCTAAGTTACTTTTGGCATCACTAGTGTAATTATCCATCAATTGCAAAAGTCTAACCACTTATGGAATGGGTTTTATCATGCATATCAGGAGAACATAACATACACAAACACTTAGTGTCACACATTAGTCTACCCAATAACTAAAAATAAATGCAGGTTTCTAATGTGCCAAATAGGAAATTATCAAAAAATAGATTAGAAGGATTCAGACGCAATAACAAACAAACAACAAGGCTTTATTACCATGTTAACTTACCATGGGTCTCAAAAGCTTAAGATGTTATGAAGTAATTCTTACTATGTATGTCAAACCTCCACTAATTTATACCAACAAATTATATTTGTGCTGCATATCATGCAACATACAGTATAAAATACTGATTTCTTAGGGCTTAAAAGTCCAAACTATTGAACACCCAAAAGCAAAGCCAAGATTCATATCAAGGTAACACAGAGTAGCATCTTGCTTAGCTAATCTAGTATGGTAAATCAACCTAATTCAACTACATATAAAGTTACTAAAACTTTTTGCAGAGTTCTACTTAAACCAATACCTGCATCGTTCAAGGTCATCAGTGGAGGCTCCAAATGCAGGAACAACTTCCAAAAGTGCATTCAGAAAGTCATCCATAGTCACTTTAATATTCTCTTCATCCACTGGCTTGGTAAGATCATCCATATTTAGTTGTCTATTCAAAGCAAATGATACTGCACTTTTTACAACACCTTCAAGTTCTGCACCACTGAAATTTTTTGTACGAGCAGCTGCACAGGAAAGCAAATTGGTAAAACAATCCGAAAACCTTCAGTGATGCAAAAATAACTGTGAAAGCCTCATCGACATCAAAAAATTGCATCACTTTAGTGTTTGCCAATTTTAGAAAAACTTTCGAATAATTCACCTTCAAGGTAATATGTTTCCCTTTTCCCTCCCCCCTTCTCATTTTCCATTATTTACCCAATAGCATAAAGGACATGCAGATTATTCAAGGAATGAGAGAGGGAAATGAAATCAACAATACCATAACAAACATAGTATATAAGACTTTAAATGTTTACATTATTTATATAAGAGGTTATAATTTTTTTGCCGAATTTCAATATCTTGAACTAACAAACATGTGTAAAATATTCAATTTCCTATCTTAGCAATTAATTTTAAATATAAGTCTACCTTCAATATTTACTTCAACCAAATCAAAGAAAAGATATGTAATCTCACAACTCTTTATAACACACATACCAAGCTCTTGAAGATTCACATCAGGAGCAAGAAAAGAATTCTCCTTCATCTTGTTTGTATGAATTTGAAGAATCTGTAAGCGACCATTTTCATCAGGAAGGCTAATCTCAACTTGGACCTCCAAGCGCCCTGGTCTGCAAAAACACAAAAGGCATAATTTTTAGCTCTTTATTTAAAAAAATTTCTTAAGGAATTACTTGTCATGATCAGCAAGTTTTTCTCATCTGTTATTCAAGAGAATGAATACATAAATAAATAAATAAAACCATAACTAATATGGTCAAGACTGAACAAAGCTACTTGAACAATTTACATATCAGGTATGGATATAACCAGTCACCACATGTTCCTTGTGAAGCAGCAAGTATTTAATTAGGCGAGCAAAACCTCAGGCAATTATAACCAACACAACATCAGTGTTAGCTGACAACTTAATCATTCCTTCAAGACAAAATAATCCAGACAGAAATAAGCTGTTATTAAGTACCAAAGAAGCAGATAGAAATAGAGAGCACCTCAGAAGGGCTTCATCAAGCAAATCCTTTCTGTTGGTCATTCCAATTAGCAAAACATTATTCAGAGACTCTACCCCATCTATCTGGAAAACATGTGTTCTTTCAGTCATATACATGACATTGCTTAGAAAAAGTAACAACACTGAATGAGCACTATTACTGGAGAAGAATATATACTCATTTTGCAACATTCAGAAAAGTATGGTAACGGTGCACTGACCTTTGTAAGGAGCTGGTTCACAATACTATCATGAACTCCAGTACCATCTCTAGTTGATCCCCTCGACTGTACTCACAAATTTAGAGATAGTGTTATTTTCATGCTGTGTTGAAAACTTGGACAGATAATAACCTCAAACACACACTAATGGTTGTGAGCACCATTCCATGACAAACTGAACTATCCATGGCTAGGGATAATATGCTACTATGCCACCACCAGAAATGTATGTTGATGTTGAATTTATCAATCATAAAGTAATAGAATATAGAAGTTCAAAAGGAGAACATAAACAGGTTATAAAAGTTCAAAAAACATGTATTAAACATTATATAATATATCTTGATGTTTGGAAAACAGAAATTCACAACTAAAGAGAAAAATAAATTTCCTCAAGCAATTTAACAAAGTTCAAATTGACACATTAAAATACAACTTGTACATTCATGCATCCATAAAAAAATAATAATAATAAAAAATGTCCCTAGTAATAAAAAGCAGCAATTTGAAGCCATTATCAATCAACTTAATGTGACAAGGACAATTAATAGACATAACAAATTACATACCTTACAAATAGCATCAATTTCATCAAAGATTATAATATGCAACTCGCTTTGATCCCCTAAAAAGTAAAGGACATGATGGCATTAGTAGATTTCAGAAGACTTAAACCATCAGACTTGGTTCATGTATTTCTCTTACCATGAGTCCTCTGATCATTCTCGGCATCGGCAAATAGATCCCGAACGTTTTTTTCAGTTTCACCAACAAATTTGCTCAGTACTTCAGGTCCATTAACAATCTGGTATAGTTTATCAGAAACAGATTAGGGAAGTTGATCTTTTAATCCTAAACACAGATAATAGGTAATATAATGCTAAGAGCAAAACAATGTAACTAATTTGCATTACAGACATATTCAATCTACTTCAGAACCTAAGAACACTGTTTTGACATGGCATCAACATAATACAAGAAAATACGATAAATCAAGAATTCTAATTTGCCAAATATGTATATATATATATACACACATATATATATTAATTATTACAAGCAAAAGAGCACAAGAAAATTAAAAATGGCCATCAATATTAAACCATTAGATACAAAGTTTAAAATGTTGATACACATGTAGCATTTCAGGAGGAATTAGTTCATAGATGGCATTGCATGCCTCATCAACTAAGACATATCTTGATGGGTGATGCAAGACAGTTATGCCCAAGATAATGCTAATTTTGTATTCCCTTTTCTTTGAGGAAAATTTTCTATTGCCTTGAAGTAATGAAGACTAGTTGTTTTGTTGGCATTGGAACAAGAATTTTAATTCAATACTTTTCATTGATGAGATTGTAAACTAGCAGCAATCAGATAATAGAAACACTAGATCTATGATAAGCATATGGTCATTGAATAAATTTATTTATTTATTTTTTTTTTTTTTAAGAAAAAAAAAATTCTTAATTGCATACCCAAACTCAAAGATGGCATGAAAAAGAAGTCAAAATTTTCCCATGATCAGTTTCAGACTTCCTTCCAATATATTGCATTTTATATCAGACTTATGGTTATAATTTCATTTCAGACACCAATTGCAGTTTAACATATATCAATCTACATAATTCAAGATGGAAAAAAAAAAAAAAAAAAAAAAAAAAAGAGAGAGAGAGAGCAAAATTCCAAACCTTTGGTTCCTTTCCATTTAACATTTTGCCAATTTGGCGGGCCATAAGTGTTTTTCCAGTACCAGGAGGTCCATAAAGTAGCATACCCTTTACATGCTTTATCCCCAGTCTGAAAATTAAAAGCTTTCAATTTTAGAATATGCTAGGAAATAAACCAAAGTGGAACAAAAATAACTTATAAAATAATTTTATTACTTAGAGGTCACATGTGGAGGGAAAACACGGGAGGCAAAAGCTCTACGAAATATATCAGCAAATTCTTCACTCAAGCCCCCAATTCCAAAAGACTGAAGATTGAACTCCTTATGCCTGAAGATGTTACTACTGGCAGCTTCACGTTGATTAACTATCTGCAGAAGGCAACAGAGATTACAACATTCACATAACATGACATCACATTCATCTGTTTTTAGTAACAATCATAAGAGTGTGACAGGATTTTCTCTCTATATCTGTAGCAATCATGTCAAATTGATAAGAACTCTGTCCAATAGAGGGCCACACAACACAGCTAAGGAAAGGAACAAACACCCAAAATGTTTTGGATGACCTATAACTGCATGGTTTACCAACAAGTAGGTTAAGCATATTACAGGAGTGGACTCTACCTCTTTGGAATAGCATTAATCTGTTATTTGTTCAAACACATGAACACGAGTCTGACGATAGCGCCACTATAACTACATGAAGCCAACTTCTTCAAATATAAAAACTAAAACATAATGTAGCAGCACAAATAAAATATATTACATTTTGCCAGTTCAAAACTAAACCTGCACCTTCAAAAGACAATTCCGAAAGCAAGTACCAAACCCAAAAAAAAAAACAAAAAACAAAGAAGGATAAGATAAAAATCTGACCTTTATTCCACTTGCATTTGATGTTTCAAAGACAATGTATGTATCATTAGATATCATCCCTCTTTCAATACCATTAGACTTTCCTTGTTCCTCTAATGCAGCTCGATTCACTGTAAAGGTATAATTATTGCCATGATATTCAAATGATACTCTTTGTCCTGCCGTCATAACCTGAGTAAAACAAGAGTCACATTCCATAAATTCAAAAAGGTCATAATTCCAAAAAATGTTTAACAAAGTTGCACAAATACATAATTTCTCAGAAAGACATGAAAAAGAATATGAAATAGATAGAAGCAACTATGGAAACACATTATGAGTAAAAACACAGCCGATGATATCAATGGAAATCACAATTAAAGTTAAAGAATATTTCTATCATGTTGGTCTTAAATTTCTCCACTTTTCCCATTACATAGCTACATGGGGTTGTTAAACAACACTGCAACAATCTTTAAATTACATCACCATCATGGACCATATATGTGTTCTTATATATATATAGTTAACAATAAACCACCTCACCTGGTTAATAAACCTCTTTCTAAGTTGGTTAGCCAGGAGAACAGCATCAACCTACAAATACACATAACAGAAGTCTTAACCGAAATTAATAATTCCTTCAAAATCGACCATCATGTTAATCTGAAACAAGAACATAAAAGTGAAATGGAAATCTTTGTACCTGCTCACTTTTATTACCCTTTTTCACAAACTCCAATTCTAGCGTGAGCAATGCCAGGTAAAAGTCCTCGGGGGGAATAAACCTGAATTCAACTTACCATGCAACTAATTTAGCACCCAAAAACCCCTAAGCTAAACAAAACTTAACAGGAAGGAATGCAAAGACCAGCAAACAGAAAAATTGGAATCCAATTAAAGAAGATCATCGAATAACCTGGTCACTGATACATTGTCACCAGTAGAGACTTTCGCATGCCGACGTTGGGTTGCATTCAGAGCAATATGTCCACTTCTTATGATGTCGTGAGCAGTTTCTCTTAGTTAACGCAAACAACAAAAATATAAAACAGATGTAAAATCTGAAAAACCTATAGCTCTTGCATATATTTTCATTTCCAATTTCGTGTGCTTGGTTCACTCACTCTAAGAAGCAAAATCAATGTCAAAATCCCTATTTTTCGATATGCAATGAAGCATAAACAATGAAAGAACATATAACCCAAAAAAAAAAAAAAAAAAAAAAAAAAAAGAAGAAAAAACTTAGACCAAATGTTCAAACTAGGAGCGCTTATTAGCTTTTTCAGATAATTGGATGCTAAAAAACGAAAACAAAAGCATAAAATAGGGAAAATAATTGAAAAACAAAAGGATATGATACAGAAAGGACGAAGGAGTCTCCTATCAGAGCGAGAAAAAGCTTCTTTCCAGGGACGGCGAAGTTTTGAAGATCGGAGGGCGAGCAGTAGGCAAGGTTGGTGAGAGCGAGATCCGGAGCTGGGGTGTTGGTGACGATCATCATCGCCGGAGCAGAAGATGAGAATCCGAACCGCCCGGCCATTTTCCGAAACTCGGTGTTTTCGGGTGACGGTGAGATCTGTGTGGGTGGGGATTTCTTTTCTGGCTGCTTTGCTACGAAGAAAATGTGACGCGAAAAAACTTTAAATTCTGCAGAGACGGTTAATTAGCATACTGGTGCGGCAATGGGTTTGTCATATGCGATCCCGTGGGGCTGTAGCTCCATTCGTGTTCGTCGAGGAATTTTTATTTTTATTATTATTAGTATTATTATTATTATTATTTTTCAAAAAGTCAGAAGTATACAATGTATACGTAATTTTAAACCGACAACCGTCATGCTATTTAAATATCTCCAAATTTATCTATTATTTAATAATATGTACTATTTAATTATTTTATTATACTTTAACCAATAATATTTTAGCACATAAGATGGATATGTACGATTAGTACAGCTTTGGATTAAAATATAATCCAATTTATATTGTTCGTAATATAAAATTTAATTCAAATCATTAAAAATTTTAAATTTAAACCAAATCAAATCATTTATGATTGATTGGATTTGGATTGATTAACCGGTTTGAAATTTATGAGTCTATTAATATATAATATAAATTAAAAATCTTCTAAATATAAAATATAAATAATAAATTGTAATAATCTAAACATAAAATACATGATGTGGACCGTGTAGTGGTGCTGAGTCTTGAAGAGTAGAGAATGAATTTGGTGGTGGCTGCAGCAAGTATGTTTAGGGCTTCATATTTTCATTTGGGAATTGGAATTAGGGATATGTTACAAAAATATTAAAAATTAAGAGATATATTAAAAAAATATTAAAAATTAATATATAAGAATAAAAAAATATATAACTTTTTAATTATATAATATATGGTTTGGATTGGATTTGGTTGAATTGGGTTTATATCTTCAACCCTAAACCAATCCAATCCAAACAATTTTTGATATTTTTAAACCCAATCCAATTCAATTTATATAAAAACTCAATCCAAACCGCTAAAAATTATTTGGATTGGACAGGTTGAGTGGGTTGAATTGGATTTTGCCCATCCCTACTTATAGTATCGGAGAGACTATGGTCTAATCAATCCTGACCTTTTTTATCCAGACCAAATACATGCAAAACTTTCTTGGCCATTGATTACAATAGACAATCCAGATTAGACTTTACTTTCCCTCCCAGTTTCTTCACTTCCCACCCATCTCCCACCCCGTTTGACACCAAGTAGTTTTCGGCAGCCATCGCTGACCTATCTTCCAACGTAAGTACCCATCCCTTACTAATCTCCCACCATGTTCTATCCCTCCATGAGCAATTTTCAACAGCCATGATATACCCATCAGCCCGACTGTTCAACATCCAGAGCCACCGCCATCTCAACTATCGTTCAGCCCATATCGATGTGCCAGAAAGAGCCATCGCCTAGGCTAACGTCCATCCAAAAACCACCACCCAGGCCACCGCTCCGAGATCCTCGACGATCCCAAATCCATTAGGGCTAGGGTTTGATTTTACCTTATTCGATTTGTTTCATTCAATTTTTGATTGATTTTTTTTTTTAGTTTTGATCGATTTCTTTGTCCATTCATGTATTTATTTATTTGTTTGTTTTTTTGATTCTGTTTCATCAACATTTTGCACTTGCATATAGGGGGTATATATTTGTGTTATAGGTGTTTGTTACGCTATGTATTCGTGTATTACCATGCACACCAAATTCGTGTATTACCATGAATTGTTAGAATTTGGAGACTCGTATTTGGCAGGTGAAATTGGTATTTAGAGGACTTTGTAGAAAGGTTGATGTTGTTGTTCCATTGTCTTGCATTCTGTAAAATTTTATAGCTTATTCAATTTTGCATTGTCTTCCTTATAACTCACAAGTGGAGATTAATTTTGTGAGAATGTCATCAAGTACCAGTGGGGTTCAATCGATGCGGATGTGCTCTTGTGAGCAATATATGTATTTAAAAATATGAATGACAGATAAGAACCCAAATCGTCAATTTTGAGAATATTTAGATGGAGAACAGGTTGTACATCATTGTTAATTTGTTGAATTTTCATTTGTTTTCAATTAGAAAAAAATTTAATTATATATGTTCAATTGTCACAGGAAAAAGGATGTGGTAAAATCATTTGAGCAAAAGAAGGAGAAGCTAAACTTGACAAAATGGATATACTTATCAGTAAATTCGTCGTTTATCTTTGCAAGTTGAAAAATCAAATTGTACTCTAAAGCAATTCAAAAAAATACTAAGCGGAGTAACCAATATCAAATTAAAATTGTTATAGTTGTTGTAATTTTATTATTATTATTTTTTGTTTAAAATGTTTGGCTAGTGACCATATATGTTGTTGTTATTAAACTAAATATGTACTAAATTCTGCTTTGTCCTTAATAATAGAGTTTATTATTTTTTGTGCTTTGAATTAGACTTGTAAGCATTCAGATTATTTTTTTATAGTTTGTCTTCTTGCTATAAGCTACAAACTTGTGCTTGCAAAAGAATAAGAGATAGGAGAGTGGAATTATAACTGTAATTTATGTTCTGATTAGCAAACCGTATATTTGTTCACTGTGTTTACATGTATATTCAAAATGGAGTAGAAAGCTGACTACACAGCTGCAAATGAATGGTCAAAAAAGTTTACAAAGTGGTTTTACAACCTATATCATCTATGCTCCAATTTCCAAACCACCTAATTATTTTGAACGAAACTTTATTAAACAATCTGAATTTTTTGTTGGGACAATGTTGGATTGGAGAAGTTTGATATAGTTAGTCTAATATGGTTATGGGGCATGATGGAAAAAGGTTGACAAATTTAATAGCACCACTCAAAATTAACCAAAAAAAAAAAAAAGTGGAAAAACCGACTCTTTTTTTTGAAGAAGCATCGGCTTTTCCTTTTTCCTTTTTTTTGTTTTTGTTTTTTGTTTTAACAATACTGGATTGGAGAGGTTTGATACTATTTGTCTAATATGGTTATTGTTCAAGATGTAAAAAGGTTGACAAATTTAACAGCACCATTCAAAATTAACCAAAAAAAAAAAATTGAAAAAGGAAAAGCCGACTTTCAATTTTTTTTTTTTTGGTTAATTTTGAATGGTGCTGTTAAATTTGTCAATCCTTTTACCTCCTCCACAGTAACCATATTAGACGAACAGCATTAAACCTCTCCAATCCAACATTGTCAAGATATAAAAAAAAAAAAAAATTGAAAAACGAAAAGCCAACGGTTTTGTTGAAAAAGCGTTGGCTTTTCCACTTTTTTTTTTTTTGGGGGGGTTAATTTTGAATGGTGCTATTAAATTTGTCAAACATTTTACATCCTACATAATAACCATATTAGATGAACAATATCTAATCTTTCCCATCCAACATTGTCAAAACAAAATACCAAAAACAAAAATTGATAAAGGAAAAGCCAAAGCGTTGGCTTTTCCAATTTTATTTTTTGTTAATTTTAAATGGTACTATTAAATTTGTCAACCCTTTTACACCCTGCACAATAACCATATTAGACGAACAGTATCAAACCTCTCCAATCAAACGTTGTCAAAACAAAAAACCAAAAAAAAAATAAAAATTGAAAAAGGAAAAACCAACGCTTTTTGTTAAAAAGGCATATAGGCTTTTCCACTTTTTTTTTTTTTGGTTAATTTTGAATGGTGCTATTAAATTTGTCAACCCTTTTACATCCCTACACAATAACCATATTAGACTAACAGCATCAAACATCTCCAATCCAACATTGTCCCAACAAAAAATCAAAAAAAAAAAATTTGAAAAAGGACAGCCTGATGCTTTATGTTGAAAACGCGTCGGTTTTTCCACTTTTTTTTTCTGTTTTTTCTTTTTTTTTTTTGGGTTAATTTTGAATGGTACTGTTAAATTTGTCAACCCTTTTACATCCTGCACAGTAACCATATTAGACGAACAACATCAAACCTCACCAATCCAACATTGTCAAAACAAATAACTTTAAAAAAAAATTTGAACAAGGAAAAGCCAATCCTTTTTGTTAAAAAGCGTAGGGTTTTCCACTTTTTTTTTTTTGGTTAATTTTGAATAGTGCTGTTAAATTTATCAACCCTTTAACATCCTGCACAATAACCATATTAGACGAACAACATCAAACATCTCCAATCCAACACCGTCAAAACAAAAAACCCTAAAAAAAATGGAAAAAGGAAAAGCCGACGTTTTTTGTTGAAAAAACATTGGCTTTTCCACCTTTTTTTTTTTTTGGGTAATTTTGAATGGTGCTGTTACATTTAAGTAACTAAGCTGATAGTTCTTGAAATAAGACAGCAGTGATGAGACAACTAAACCAAACTAAGAACAATCCACAAAGTTGTTGCAAGTTCATTTATCACATTTAAGGGGTCATCCCTTATGATACTAATGCAGCCCTGTCAAAACAAAGCAAAATATTAGATGATTAGTGTGTTGAAAAGGAAGTTATCTATTCAAGAAAATGTTGAAGGGTATAAAAGAAACTACTTTTGACAAGGTATCAAACGTTGAAGACAAGATAGGACAAAATAGTTGGTAGGCATACAGCAGTTATAACTTGGTTTTGTTGATGAGAATCCGCCAGTACCCATACAACTGACTACCCATTGGGGTGCTGATCTTGTACAAATGAAGACGGGGCCAATCACGAGGGCATGAGCTAAAAATTCAAAGACAACCTGGTTAGCTTCATACAAGGTGTGATTCAAGTTTGAGAGGGCATGACAATACCTGAATATCCAAAGCCCGTTGTATGCATCTAAGTTATGAAGGCTGAAATAGACCTGGCTAGCTGTTTTGGTGCTTCTATGGATTTTAGGCAGCAACGAATGAATTTGTTGGTCTATGAATGTGACTGAGCATTCCAAGGGACCATGAAATCATACCAAGATAGAAGCAAAAGCATTCAAACAACATATTTGCATATGAAGCTTCATGTTGGCCAAAAATGCTTGTTTTGGCACTGACTTTAACTTCTTTTGTTGATCAAGAAAGTTTAACTTATTCCAATCAAGGGGTAACATATGAGAATCAATATTAATCCTATTTGGCTTCCTACGTATCATATTGGAGCTGATTTGGAGCCTAAACTAGCTGTTGATTGGTCAAAGACAACTTAGTTTGAAAACTAGCCAACTAGTTTCCTAATTTGAGTTTGACTTTTTGTTTTAGGAAATTAGTCTTTTCTTTGATTATTTGCTAGAAAACTTAGGAAAGTTGATATTTTATTATTTTAATTGTAAATTAATTAATTCCTAATTCAAAATAAGGAATTAATTAATCCAACTTAGATTGGTAAAGTGAGAATTTCAGCCACACCTTGTGTTTCCTTATTGTTGGCTGAATTTTACCTAGCTAAATTAAGGTTTTTGCTTTGTAATTTTAGTCTATTTAAGGGCTTATTTTTCAATAAAACTGTAGCTTAGATATTATTCAGAAATTTATTTGTGAGAAAGAATTCTCTTTGTTCTCTTTAAACACCTAAAATACTGAATAAAAATCAAATGTTTTAGTTTGACTTATCAATAGGACATCCATCATCTATTGTGGCGTCATCATCATATACCAAGGTTTCTAATCATAAATTGATTAGGAGTTAAGGTGATCATTAAAATCTAAACTTAATTTTCGATCCGAGCTAATATAATATGGGTTTACGAGCAAGTCGAGTTAGGTTCGTATCATTTGGTATCAGAGCTCAGTTTTGTTCAGGTTTGATCTATCTTATTTATTTTATTTTGTTTTGTATTGATCTGCAATTTTATCATTAGGTTAAGGTTGCTTCTATCTTCTTCATGTTCTGCACTACTAGAAAAAGAAAAAATTTTCTAAATAGCCGAATTTGTTTTTTTGTTTAGCCAAACTTTTGCTTCCTAGTTTGTTGGTTGTTTTGCACATTAGTTCTCAGTAATTTGGTTTATTGTTGATTTTTTTTTTTTTGCTGTTTTAATCTTAATTAGTTGCATTCATATATTCAAAAAAAAGGAGAGATTTGAAAGCATATTGCATAAAAAACCTAAAAATTGTGCAATTTGTTCTTGTTTGAAGTGTGGATCGGGTTTGGTAAGATTTTGGCATTGGAATTTTAATTTTGGTGTTGTTTCTTGCTACTAGAGTTGGTGTTTATAATTTGTAAGTGTTAAAAAAAAAAAGGAAGAAAAGCCGAATATATAAAAAAAAATTACTACATAAAGGCTGATTTTGATAGATCATTATTAGAGATTGTTTGTTTTTCGGGAAACACAATTGTAACCACTGGGTTGTTGATTATTTGGTTGCTGGATTTTGAATTTTGAGTGCTAAAATTGTTTGGATTAAAATTGGTTAAAGGAATCGAGACAAAGACTTGAATTACAAGAACTACAACCAATAACTACTCCATATTTTGTCAAATTGTTTCTTATTCATTGTTGAATCTGTTTTCCAAATTTTATCCTTGAATTGTTCGTCCTTATTAAATTCCAATTTTTTCCTTGCTAATTTTACCTTTATTTTGGTTAGTTAAGCTGTGACTATGTTTTATCAATTCACTCTGTATTTGCTAGTTTTAGTTGCTGTTTTGTTGATAAGTTTAATTAGAACATACTTGTAATCTAGTTGCTATTTTGAGTGTGTTTTAATAGGACTTTGAGATATTCTTATGAGTGGAAAAAGACAAGAGAGTGTGAGCTTAAAAAGGGGTTAAAAGGCGAAACTAGTGTGCATACACGAGTGTCGAGACTTTGTTTGAGTGAAACACGCGAATGAATGAATTTGGTGAGGATTTTTGTATTATTTTTGCTAACATGACAGATTCAAGGATGAGAAGAGGAGATGGTTCATTAAGGAATTTAGAAGAAGAATCTGTAGGGTTCAAGGGTGAATCTCGAGCAATGGGAAATGGAGGTGAACCTACCGACATGGTGGTTATCTTGGAACAACTCCAAAGGATGAATGCTTGTTTTGATCACTTAGATCAAAGAATGGATAGATTTGAGAACTCATAAGGTTGGCAAAATCCTAAAGTGGATTTACATGGAGGCTGAGGACAAGGTCGAGGAGGCCATGGATGTCCTAGGGAAGGATTTGAGGAAAGTAATTTTGGAGACAATTTAGAGGAGGAGTTTGATGATATTTTTGCATTCCAAGGAAAGCAAAACCGTGGGAGGCAAGCTAGAGATGAGGATGATGACCTTGAGAATGTTAAAGTGAACATCCCACCATTTTTGGGGAAAAATGATCCGGAGGCATATATAGAGTGGGAGGAGCGTATGGAGATGATATTTGATTGCCACAATTACTCTAAGGCAAAAAAGGTTAAATTGGCTGCTTTGGAATTTGGACATTATGCACTCCAATGGTGGACTAATGAGCAAGGTACTCGAATGAGAGTTGGTGATGAACATATTACTACTTGACAATAAATGAAAGGAGCCGTGGGAAGAGATTTGTGCTGTCGCATTACCATAAGTTGCTGCATCAAAGGCTTCAATCATTATCACAAGGAAATAGGACTATGGATGACTATTACAAAGAGATGGAGATGCTCATAATGAGATTGAGCATGAATGAGGACCGTGAGGCAACCATGTCAAGATTTTTAGAAGGCTTAAATCGAGAGATAGCCAACCAAGTGGAGTTACAACAATTTGTAGAATTGGAAAAGATGCTTCATTAACCAAGTGGAGTTACAACAATTTGTGGAATTTGAAGAGATGCTTCATATGGCCATTAAAATTGAGAATCAATTAAAGAGGAGGGACAAGCTCACAGTTTGGAGAGGTTTCTAACAGCGGGAGGTCAAGTTCAAGTGTTTGGAGAAGCAATCCAGGCTTTGATTCAAGATAAAAACCAAAGCTAGAAGGTGAAAGCTCCAATTGACCAAGGAGAGATACAAGGCTAGATCCCACTCAAGCACCCAAGTTAGAAGATAAATATGATCCTAAATCCTCAAGAACTTGAGATACTGTTTGTTTTAAGTGCCAGGGTAGAGAGCATGTTGCCAACCAATGCCCAAATCGAAGAATCATGGTGCTGAAAGGTAATGGAGAGTTGGAGTCTAAAAGTGAGGGATCCGAAACTGAAATTGAATTCGTAGATGAAGCAATTGGTGATGAAGAACAAGAAGAAGCCGAGACTCTCAAAGCTTCAAAGGCCGAATTGAGTTTGGTAGCAAGGAAGGTTCTAACGGTGTATAAAGATGAGTTTAAAAAAAAAAACATTTTCCATACCCGATGTGATATTCAAGGTAATATTTGTAGCATGATAATTGATAGTGGAAGTTATGCTAATGTAATTAGTAATGTGGTGGTTGAAAAATTAGGATTAACAACCATTAAAAACATCTCGAACCTTATAGATTACAATGGCTTAATGATAGTGGCCAGATGAAAGTAAATAAACAAGTGGTGGTAAAATTCAGCATTGATAAATGTGTGGATGTCGTATTGTGTGATGTTGTGCCTATGCATACTGGTCATATTTTATTAGGTAGACCATGGCAATTTGATAAAAATACTATACATTATGTGATACGAACCTAGGATGACTTGCTCCTAAACCCGTATTATATTAGCCCCGATCTCAATTAAATTCAAGTTCTAATGAAATGGACCTCAACCCCTAACCAACCTGTGGTTAGAAACCTTGGTATAATGTAGACGCCACAATAGAGGATGGAAAACCTATTGATAAGTCAAGCTAAAACAACCAATTCTTTAATGGTGTTTTAGGTGTTCTCAAAGAACAAAGAGATAATTAATCTCACAAGTATTTTCTTAATCAAATCAAAGTTAATTCTTATTGATAACTAAGCCTTTAAATAGGCTTTGAAAAGACAACTTAAAAACCCTAGAACATAAACAAAACCGGCCACCACACATAAAGAAACCTAGTTGGCCGAAACTATACTTCATTTCCTAATCTAAGTTTGATTAATTAATTCCTTTATATTAAATTAGGAATTAATTAATTTACAATGGAAAGAATAAAATAAAAACCTTCCTAAAGTTATTTGTCCAGAAAATAAATAAATAAAAGCCAAAAAGTAATGGTAGTTTCCTAAAACAAAAAGTAAAAACAAATTAGGAAACTAAAAATGCTAGCCTTTTTGATCAAGTTGACTTTGATCAATCTTTGATCTCTTTGAGCTCCAAATTAGCTTCTAGATGCTTTTTAGGATGCCAAATAAGCTGAATATAAAAGCCCACACGTTGCCCATGCTTGGAAAAATAAGAAAAGGCTCATACAGTAAAATACAGTAAAGCCAGCAAGCAATACAGCAAATTCGGCCAAATTGTTGAAGCTGTCCATACAAGCCCTTTTTGATTGCATTTGAGGCTGATTTAACTTGATTCCATGACCTCTTAGGCATATGTAGTGAACCCATAAATCATTGGAACCATTTCATGCTTCTCGGACTCCAAAAATGTACCAGAACCGTCACCCGGGTCCTTACTAGTCTCTAGCGCTTGGATCAGCAAAACAGGTCTTGGTTCTTTGGTCATGATCATTCCTTCTTGATTATGATTTATCCTTTGAATAAGCACAACAAGGTTATCCTTGAATTTCTTGGCTTGTACTCTAGTGATTGGTCCCATCTTCATCCGTAACGGATCGACACCCCAGCGGGTTGTCGGTTGTACGGGTTCGGGCGGATTCGCATCATTATGGTCGAGAAAATGCTATTGTTTTTAAATTTAAGGAAAAAAAGATTAAGCTTAAGCCGTTGACGCCAAATGAGGTATTTAGAGACCAACTTCAAATGCAACAAATGAGGGAGGCTGAATGGCTCAAGGAGAAAGCAAGTATGGCACCCACGGCTTCACCATTTATGAAGGAAGGTAAGGCCGACTCATCCATCCAAGGTAAGTGTCCTAAACCCAAAATTGAGGGAAAAAGAGAAAGGAAGCTGAGAGGGAGAAACAAAGTGAAAAAGCCGAGAGTGTGAGGAAATGTGAGGTGGCCGAGAATGGGAAAGAAAAAGAATTTTTTTAATCTTAGCCTAGGTGAGGTTAAAAAGGCAATTTTGAGTGAGAATTCATTGCTGGTCATGATTTATAAAGATATTTATCTAATGATCAAGCTAACCTTGAAGAGTCTAAATTGCCAAGTTCTATTTCTTCTTTTTTTAGGAATTTAATGATGTATTTCCGGAGAAAATTCCTAGTGGTTTACCACCTATCCGAGGGATTGATCATCAAATTGATTTTATTCTAGGAGCTGCAATTCCTAATAGGCCTGCATATAGGAGTAATTTCGAAAAGATAAAGGAACTATAAAGATAGATAAATGAATTGTTCGACAAGATTTATGGTTGTGAGAGCATGAGTCCATGTGCTGTACCTATTTTATTAGTACCTAAGAAAGATGGATCATAGCACATGTGTGTTGATTGTAAGGCTATTAATAATATAACTATTAACTATAGGCATCCAATTCCTAGGTTAGATGATATGCTTAATGAATTACATGGTGCTTGCATGTTTATAATATTGACTTTAGGAGTGGGTATCATCAAATTAGAATGAATGAGGGTGATGAATGGAAAACCGCATTTAAAACTAAATATGGTTTATTAGTGGTTAGTAATGCCTTTTGGTTTAACTAAAGCACCTAGCACTTTCATGAGATTGATGAACCATATTATGAACCCATTCATTGAAAAATTTATAATTGTTTACTTTGATGATATTCTTGTATATAGTAGAAATTTAGATGAGCATGTGGATGAGAATTTGTCCGTGCCCGCACAACCGACAACCCGCTGGGGTATTGACTCGATATGGATGAAGACGTGGCCAAGCACTAGGGTTTAAGCTAAGATATTTAAGAACAACCTGACTGCTTTTATCCAGGGAGTAATTAACTCAAAGGGGCTTGTCATATGCGAAGATACAAGACTCGTTTTACGCATCCAAGTGGTGAAAGTCAATACAAACCAAGGTAGCTATTTTCGTGCAAATATGGAATCTGGGCAGCAAGAAATGGTTCCAACACTTCATGGATTCAATGGATGACATTAAGAGGTCATGGAATCAAGCCAAGGCAGCCTCAAAGGCAAACAAAAAGAAGGCTGTGTGCACAAGGCAGAAAGATGGTCGGTTTTGCTATATTGCTTGCTGGTTTTATTGTATTTTGCTGAGTTGACATTTTTTCTTTGATCCAAGCAAAGATAACGTGTGGGACTCCATGATAATCCTATTTGGCATCCAACAAAGCATATGGAAGCTGATTTGTAGCTTAAATTGGTCAAAGATTGATCAAAGATAATTTAGTCAAAAAGATAGAATTTTTAGTTTCCTAATTTGATTTTGACTTTTTATTTTGGGAAATTAGTTTTTTATTTGGTTTCTATTTATTTATTTGCTGGAAAAATAAACTTAGAAAATTATTTTTTTATTATTTTCGTTGTAAATTAATTAATTCCTAATTCAAAATAAAGGAATTAATTAATCAAAATTAGATTAGGAAAGGAGGGAGAAAATTCAACTGCATTAGGAAACAAAAGCATGGTCGGTTTTTGCTTTAATTTTTAGGGTTTATTGCTTTGTGACTTTTACCTATTTAAGGGTTATTTTTTCAATGAGAATACAAGCTTGAATTTTATACGGAAAATTAATTGTGAGATTGAATTTCTCTTTATTCTCTTTGAACACCTAAAACACCATTAGTGAATAAATGTTTTAGTTTTAACTTATCAATAGGATATCCATCACCTATTGTGGCGTCTTCATTATACCAAGATTTCTAATCATAGATTGATTAGGGGTTGAGGTTGTTCCATTAAAATCCGAACTTAATTGAGATCCGGGCTAATATGATACAGGTTTAGGCGCAAGTCGACCTAGGTTCGTATCATTTGGTATCAGAGCCAAATTTTGTTTAGGTTTGATCTATCTTACTTGCTTTATTTTGTTTTGTATTAATCTAAAATTTTAGCATTAGGTTAAGGTTGCTTCTATCATCATACAAATTTTGCATGTTGTTTTTTTTTAAAAAAAAAAAAATCATTCCTAGTTAAATTAGATTTTCCTAGTTTTACCGTATTCTTTTTTTTTTTGTTTCCTAGTTTGTTGGTTGTTTTCATCTTTGTTCTTAGTAATTTAGTTTATTTTTTATTTTTATTTGTTGTTTTGATCTTAAATATTTGCATTCATATATTCAAAAAAAAAAAAAAAAAAAAAAAACAAACAAAGGTGTTTGCGGCAACATATATAAATTTACAAAAAAATTTGCAAATTTGTATTTTGGTTTTGGTGGTCACGGGTTTGGTAGTTTTTGATGTTGGACTTGCTATTTTTGGTGTTGATCTTTGCTAGTTGAGTTGTTTTACATTCAATGAGTAAAAAAAACAAAGAAGAAGAAGAAAAGCCGAACATATAAAAAAAAAAGAACTGCAATTTGTTGAATTTGGAGATTTGTTTACTGGAAATTTTAGAGCTGCTGAATTGTTGTGTATTTGTTCATTATTTGGAGTTGTTGGAACTTTATTTGCTGCTGGAAATTTGTATTTGTGAGTGCTAAAATTATTTGGATTAAAATTAGTTAAAGGATTGATACAAAAGCTTGAAATACAAAGAACAACAACCAACAACTATCCTAGATTTTTTGTTCGATTTGATTCTTGTTCGTGTTTGAATTTCTTTTTTCTAAATTTTATTCTTGAACTCTTAATTTCTTACCATTTGGTCTAGTTCTTATTGATTCTAAAAATTTCTTTGTTAAATTGCCTTATTTTTACTTAGAAAAGTCGAGAATTATGTGTTTAAAAATTCACTCGGTATTGCTTGCTTTTTGCTATTGTTTTTGTTAATAAGTTTAATTAAAACATACTTGTGATCTAATTGCTATTTATGGGTGTTTTAATTAGAACTTTGAGATAATTCTTTGAGGGAAAAAGGCAAGAGAGTAAGAGCTTAAAAGAGGATAAAAAGTCGAAACAAGTGTGCAAAGATGAGTGTCGAGACCTTGATTAAAGTGAAACACATAAGGGAGTGTATTTGGTGAGGTCCTATTTTATTTTTATGTTATTCATACTGACATGATAGATTCAAGGGTGAAAGAGGAGATCCACCATTGAGAATTAATGAAGAAGAGTCCATAGGATTCAAAGGAGATTCTCGAGCTACGGGGAGTGGAGATGAGCACACAGACATGAAGGCCGTCTTGGAGCAATTACAATGGATGAATGCCCAATTTGATCACATAAATCAAAGGATGGATAGGTTAGAAACATCTCAAGGAAGGTTAAATACAAGGTTTGATACTTATGGAGGTCGAGGCCGAGGAGGCCGAGGGTGACTTAGAGAAGAATTCGTGGAAGGCAATTTTGGAGATGACTTGGATGAAGGGTATGATGAAGTTTTTGAACCTCAAGGAAGGCCAACTTGAGAGAGACCAGCAAGGAATGAGGATGATGATTTTGGAAATATTAAGATCGACATACCACCTTTCATGGGAAAAAGTGACCCTAAGGCTTACTTGGAATGGGAGGAGCATATGGAGATGATCTTTGATTGCCATAACTATTCAGAAGCTAAGAAAGTTAAGTTGGTAGTAATGGAATTTGGACATTATGCACTCTAATGGTGGACTAATGAACAAAATACCCAAAGGAGAGTAGGTGATGAATTGATTACTACTTGACGACAAATGAAAGGAGCCATGAGAAAGCGATTTGTACCAACTCACTACCATAGATTGCTACACCAAAGGTTACAATCATTATCACAAGGTAATAGGTCCATGGAGGATTATTACAAAGAGATGGAGATGCTCATAATGAGATTAAGCATGAATGAAGAAAGAGAAGCAACCATGGCAAGGTTTCTTGGTGGATTGAATTGAGAGATAGCCAATCAACTAGAATTGCAACAATATATGGAAAGGGAGGAGATGTTGCATGTGGCTATTAAACTTGAGCATCAACTCAAGAGGAGGGGTGTAAGCTAATGGTTTGGGAGTGTTTCCAACAGCAGAAGATCAAATCCAAGTGGTTGGAGAAATAATCCCATCTATGAAAACAAGTCAAAGCCGAAAATTGGAGAAGAAAGTTCAAATCGGCCAAAAAGAGAAGCTAGAACCGAATCTATCCAAGCACCCAAAAAGGAAGGTGAATTTGATCCTAAACCTTCAAGATCTAGAGAAATTGTTTGTTTTAAGTGTCAGGGACGAGGACACATCACTTGCCAATGCTCGAATAGAAGAATCATGGTGTTAAAGGGTAATGGTGAGCTAAAATCGGAAAGTGAGGAAAGTGGAGATGAAACCGAGAAAGAAGAGGAAGAATTTGAGGATAAAGTCGAGACCCTACATGAAACCAATACCGAATTAAATTTGGTTTTTAGGAGAGTGCTGGTTGTATACAAGGATGAGGATCAAGTTCAAGGGGAAAACATCTTCCACACACGATGTGAAATCCAATGTAATATTTGTAGTATGATAATTGAAAGTGGAAGTTGTACAGATGTGATTAGTAACATTGTGGTTGATAAATTAGGCTTAGCAACAATTAAAAATCTCGAACCTTATAGATTACAATGGCTTAATGATAGTGGTGAGATGACAGTGAATAAACAAGCTAAGGTAAAATTCAGCATAGATAAATATGTGGATGTTGTTTTGTGTGATGTTGTGCTTATGCATGCCGGGCATATTTTATTAGGTAGACCATGACAATTTGATAAAGATGCTATTCATTATGGTTGAGAAAATTCTATTGTTTTTAAGTTTAAAGGAAAGAAGATCAAGCTGGAGCCATTAACTCTCAAGGAGGTGTATAGAGATCAATTACGAATACAACAAATGAGGGAGGCCGAAAAGCTCAAAGAGAAAGTTAGTATGGCACCTACGACTTCACCATCCATCCAAGAAGGTAAGGTCGAGCTTGCTGTTCAAGGTAAGCATTCTAAGACTCAAATTGGTTGTAAAAACCATGAAAAGGCTGAAAGTGGAGTGAGAGAGGAAAAAAAACCCGAGAGTGTGAGGAAGGCTGAAAAAGCCGAGAGTGAAAGCCAAACCGAGAGAAAGAAAGAAAAAGAAAGAAAAGATAGGAGAAATAAAAAAATTTATATTAGTCTTGGTGATGTAAATAAAGCTATTTTAACTAAGAAACCATTGCTGGTTATGATTTTTAAAGAAGCTTATTTAAATGATCAAGCTAACCTTGAAGAATTTGAATTGTCAAGTTCAATTTTTTCTCTTTTGCAAAATTTTGAAGATGTCTTTCCGGATGAGATTCCAAATGGATTACTACCTATTAGAGGGATTGAACATCAAATTGACTTTGTTCGAGGGGCTGCCATACCAAATAGGCCTGCATATAGAAGTAATCTCGAGGAGACAAAGGAGTTACAAAGGCAGGTTAGTGAGTTGCTTGATAAAGGTTACATTCGTTAAAGTATGAGTCCATGTGTTGTCCCTATTTTGTTAGTACCTAAGAAAGATGGTTCATAGCCTATATGTGTAGATTGTAGGACTATAAATAATATTACCATTAAATATAGGCATCCAATTCCTAGGTTAGATGATATGTTAGATGAATTACATGGAGCATGCATTTTTACTAAAATTGATCTTAGGAGTGGGTATCATCAAATTAGAATGAAAGAGGGTGATGAATGGAAAACCGCATTTAAAACTAAATATGGATTATACGAGTGGTTAATAATGCCTTTTGGTTTAACTAATACACCTAGTACTTTCATGAGGTTAATGAATCATGTTATGCGACTATTCATTGGAAAGTTTGTTGTTGTTTATTTTGATGATATTCTTGTATATAGTAGGCATCTAGATGAGCATGTAGGACATCTTAGGCAAGTTTTAAGAATTCTTAGGGAGGCAAGGTTGTTTACTAACATGAAAAAGTGTGATTTTTGTAAAGATAAGTTGGTTTTTCTAGGATTTGTAGTAAGTAATACAGGTATAAAAGTTGATCAATCCAAGGTGCAAGCAATCCAAAAGCGGCTGAAACCTACCTCCATTACCCAAGTGAGGAGCTTTCATGGTTTGGCTAGTTTTTATCGATGATTTGTGAAGGATTTTAGCACCATCGCAGCGCCTTTGACGGAAGTTGTGAAGAAGAATGTTGGCTTTAAATGGGGGGAAGCACAAGATAAATCATTTAATCTGTTAGAAAGAAAAATAGTTTAATGCACCTTTACTAGTTTTGCTTAACTTTAACATAATTTTGAGATTGAATGTGATGCTTCGGGTGTAGATATTAGAACTGTCTTAATGCAAGAAGGAAGACCTATGGCCTACTTTAGTAAGAAATTAAATGGAGCTGCACTAAACTATCCGAATTATAACAAAAAGATTTATGCTTTGGTGAGGGCTTTGGAAACGTGGCAGCATTATCTCATGCCAAAACAATTTTTGATTCATACGGATCATGAATCTTTGAAGCACATTAAAGGCTCAGGGAAGCTTAACCGAAGGCATGCTAAATGGATTGAACTCATTAAAACATTTCCTTATGTCATTCGCTACAAAAAAGGTAAGGAAAATGTGGTCGCCAATGCATTATCCCGAAGGTATGTACTCTTTTCTACCTTAGATGCTAGATTGCTTGGATTTAAACAATTAAAAGAACTTTATGAGCATGATAGTGAATTTGGAGAAATATTTAGGAACTATTCAAAACATAATTTTAATAAATTTTACATCTTTAAGGGATATTTGTTTAAGGAAAACAAACTTTGTGTGCTTAATTGTAGCATTAGGGAGTTACTAGTTCGGGAAGGCCATGGGGGTGGTTTAATGGGTTATTTTGGTGTTTTAAAGACTTTATCCTTGCTATAAGAATATTTTTATTGGCCTAACATGAAAGGATATGGAGAGAGAATATGTGAAAGATGCTTGAAATGCTGAAAAGCCAAATCTAAGTTGATGCGCATGGTCTTGACTTGCCATTGCCGATTCCTTCCTTTCCTCTGATGGATTTATCTATGGATTTTATTCTTGGTTTACCTAGGTCAAAGACAGGTAAGGATTCAACTTTTGTTGTTGTTGTAACACCCCGTACCAAAAATACACATGTTTTAACAAGTTTGACCAAGTTGACTAAGTTTGACCAAGCTTGACCAAGTGAACAATATGTGGGTCCAAGTTGACTTTTTCAATGGTCAATATTTTTTATTTGACTGAGATACCATTGTGTAGATCTTGTCGATACAAGTTCATAGACTAGCGGCACGTCAAATTCTGAATTATGGATAAAAAGTTATGGTTCTGAGAATTTTTAAGCATAAGTTTTATATCAGTGTCCAAACCAGTCTCCAGTTTTTATCTGTTAGTGACCCAAGGGTCTATATAAGCCTCAGTAAGCATGCCAAATAGGAAAAAAAATTTCAAAATATCCATTTCATCCCCAAAACTGGAGAAATTCCTCTTTCATACCCTTGGGTTCGAATTAGATTGTTTTGACCCATTTAACAGTGAACTGGGTCATTGCTGTTTTTTGACCATTTCGGCCACCAAGTTGTTACACGTGCCAGATAAGGAGGAAGACCAAATTAAGGTGAGCTTGGTCGTGAAATTTCATGGTGAACGATGGCCGGATGCGCCGGGATCTAGTCAGCGAAGGCGGCAGTGGTCAGAGAGGTGGGTTGCCGGATTTTCCCATTTTACAGCTGTTTCAAGCCAACCCATAGACCTTTCCTACCATTTGTGGACCCTTTGAGCTCATTTCCGTGGTTATTTTACCCAGATTCCTCACCGTTTGAGAGATCCAACAATGGAAAGTTCGGCCGAAGCTTCAATCGAGTTTTCCGGCCACTGGAGGAACTTTTGGACTGAGATAAGCATACTAATGGGTTCCTTGTCTCTTGGTAAAGTATGTGAATTTTGGAGATTGTTTGATAATTTTTCTATGATTGGGTCAATTAATTAAATTTTGGATAAATTAGGACTGTGTTTGGACAACAGTGGTCAAATTGGTTGAAATTGGAGTTGGATTAGTGAAGTTGGGTATTATTAGGATCCCTTAGGAGGTTCAATTTCGAAAGATTAGGCTTAGGGTGAAAATTCCCAATTTTGGATACCGGGTCCTAAGGATAATATATATGTGGTTTGAGTATTTTACTTATACCTATCATTTGATTTAAATGTTCATTTTATGGATATATGAGGATCTACTTTTTCATATATGTGTCATCATTTTATGTGACATTTGACAATATTTTAAATGGTTTTCAATTCTAATGAGTTCATAGTGAATTTGTGAATTATATTAATTATCTATTCTGGTATTTGAATTGAGATTTTAAATCATTTCGGTAAATGATTGATTTGATAAAGTAGATTATAAACTTTATGATTTTAAGCATGTTCAAGTATTTTAAAATTTTATATGCTTAAAATTGATTTATGGTAAATATATTTCATTGTGATATTTTCGATTTTAGTAGAAAATGATGATTTGAAAATTTTGAAATATTTAAATAAGCAGATAAATTTGGAAACTAAATAAGGACTTATGATACAGTATTGTTCGAAAAAGTATTTGAGATATTACAAGATTGTTTTAAGGATATTGTACCGATGATTTTTAATTGATGTACCATATAGTACCAGAGTTTCGATTCAGTTTTATATTACAGCACACTGGGTTTGCCACGGTGCCATGAGGTTGGGTTTATTTGACGGTT
The DNA here is from genome assembly GCF_031755915.1 of Ziziphus jujuba. Taxonomy (NCBI): domain Eukaryota; kingdom Viridiplantae; phylum Streptophyta; class Magnoliopsida; order Rosales; family Rhamnaceae; genus Ziziphus; species Ziziphus jujuba. Next base: position 22,589,213 of record NC_083379.1, read on the forward strand.
TATTATTATTATTACGGTATCATGAGATTAGTTTCATCCAACGGTTTATTATTGTCACAGACCGTGAGGTCGAGTTTATCCGATGGTTTATTATTATTACCACAATGCCGTGAGGTTGGTTTCACCCAATGGTTTATTATTGCCATGGACCGTGAGGTTGGGTTTATTCGACAGTTTATTATTATTTCCACGGTGCCGTGAGGTTGGTCTCACCCAACCGTTTATTATTGCCCTGGACCATGAGGTCAGGTTTATCCGAAGGTTTATTATTATTACCACAGTGCCATGAGGCTGGTATCACCCAATGGTTTATTATTGCCGTGAACCGTGAGGTTGGATACGTCCCGACGGTTATTTATTACTTCCACAACACCTTTCGTATATTAAGGGTCGTGAGGTGGGTGTATCCAACGGTTTACATATTGGTACATTATACAATACATTTTATACGTTTAAATATATTGTTGATTTGCAAATATTGTGGTTATTTTTGTATTTTCATATTTATCTCGTGGAACTGTGTTTATAAGATTTTATGCTCATAAATTACATCATGTGTATGGTATTTTGTAATATTGTATTGATCGTTCACTTTATACTTTTGAGCATTGGTTTTATGATATTAAATTGGGGTACAAGTGCAGATTTTGTGAAATGATTTTTAAACAGAAAACTTTTCAAAAGAGCGGAACGAGAGGTTTTAAGAGAAAGATTTTTGCGAAAATAAATTATTATTTTTATATTAGACTATGCCACTCACTAAGATTTCTTTATCTCATGTTTTATTATTTTAATTCGTTCCCCTAGGTCTAGGCAGTTATTAGCAATCTACCTTGCGTACCACTTATCACTTCATTTCTTCCACGACAACAGCAGTATTTATCTTTTCTTATCTTCCCTTTATCTTTTTGAACTCATTTCATTACTTATTTGTACTTCTAAACTTTTTTAAAACTCTTAGAATGCTTTGATCTATGTTTTGGACTCATTAGAGACCATATTATTTATGTGTGTAGTTATGGCCTGTGGTACTATAGACCGATTGTGTACTTGTGCTGTTTTAAATTTATTTTATATTCATATATTGAGGTATTATTGATATTGCTGGTGTTCGTTGTCTACGTTTTTAGGTGAAGTTCCATTGTATATTCTCTAAGGATTGTCCAGTGGAACTTCATTAGGCGGGACCACCTGGAAGATCCTGAAAGGATTTCCGAGGCGGGTCCTGTAAATTGTGGATAGATTTTCTACGATCGCACATTTTATTTAATGTAATAAAACTGATGATGCATCTAATGTTGCTAACTTATTCTTTAAGAAAATTGTTAGGTTGCATGGTATGCTTAGAACAATTGCTTCTGATAGGGATGATAAGTTTTTAAGTTATTTTTGGAAAACTTTGTTGGTTAAGTTAGGAACTAAACTTTTATTTTCAACTACTTATTATTCACAAACTGATGGACAAACCGAAGTAGTAAATAGGACTTTGTCTATATTGTTACAGGCTTTAATTAGTAGAAACTTAAGGACATGGGAAGAATGTTTGCCACATGTTAAATTTCCTTATAATAGATCTTTGCATTCAACCACTAAATATTCACCATTTGAGATTGTTTATGGTTTTAATCCTTTGACTCCATTAGATTTAACATCTTTATGATACGAACCTAGGATGACCTACGCCTAAACCTATATTATATTAGCCTGAATCTAATTATGTTCAAGTTCTAATGGTCACCTTAACCCCTAACTAACCTGTGATTAGAAACCTTGGTATAATGAAGATGTCACAATAGGTGATAGATATCCTATTGATAAGTCAAAACTAAAACACTCATTCACTAATAGTGTTTTAGGTTTTCAACGAGAACAAAGAGAATTCAATCTCACAAATAATTTTCTGTATATAATTCAAGGTTGATTTTTCATTGAAAATAAGTCTTTAAATAGGCTTTGAATGAACAAAATAAAACCCTAAAAGGATTAAGAATTTTCGGTCAACATAAAATCCAATTAGGAAATTGTCCAATTTCATACCCTTTCCTAATCTAATTTAGATTAATTAATTCCCTTATTTTGAGTTAGGAATTAATTAAGTTACAATTGAAATAATAAAATTATAACTTTCCTAAGTTGATTTGTCCAGCAAATAAATAAATAAAGACCAAAAAGTTAAACACAAATTAGGAAATGAGTTTACTAGTTAACTTATGTCTGATGTCCGAGCTAACTTATATCTGCCTGATGTTCGAGCTAACTTATGTTTGATGTCCAAAGTCCTATGGTCATTGTTAGATGTTTGATTTATGGATATCTGATGTAAAATGTCTGATGTATGATGTCTTATGACAACTAGCCGGGTCCATATCAGTATTGGCTTTCACCACTTGAATGCTTAAAATAGGCCTTGTATCTTTGGGTATGGAGAAGCTCTTTTGAGAATGGATTACACCCTGTATAAAGGAAGCCAAGTTATCTTTAAATATCTTAGCTTGAGCCCTTGTGATCGGCCCGATCTTCATCTGTTTCGGGTCAGCAATCCAGCGGGTTATCGATTGTGCGGGCGCGGGCAGATTCTCATCATTCCCCTCTTCTTGAAAAGAATTTGCCCTTAAATCAAAGTCATTATCTACAGTAAAAGGAGATAAGTCAGCAAAATTGAATGTGGCACTGACATTATACTCACTCGGCAAATCAAGTTTGTAAACATTGTCATTAATCTGCTTTAAAACTTAAAAAGGTCCATCCCTACGCGGCATAAGCTTTGATTTTCTTTATTCTGGAAACCTCTCCTTTCTTATGTGCAATCAAACCAAATCTCCTGGGTCAAACAGTAACACAACAAAATCTAGAAATACATGCTCATTATGGTAAAAATTACACTTTTTAAAGTTAGGAAATAATCTCTTCCACATTTTCAAATTTCCACTAAGTAAAACTCTTAACAATGTAGATAAAGTTCTATGCAACAAAAGCATCTTTAAATAAGCATCTTTATAAATCATAACCAGCAATGGTTTCTTATTCAAAATTGCTTTATTAACATCACGAAAGCTAAGATAAAAATTTTTATTTTTCTTGTCTTTTCTTTCTTTTTCTTTCCCACTCACGGACACACCTTTTCCACTCTCACTCTCGGGGTTTTGCTCTTTCTTTCTCTCTCTCGGTTTTCTCTTTCTTTCCCTTCAAGTTTGAGTTTAGGACACTTGCCTAGTTGGTTTTGTTCGGCCTTGCCTCCTTGAATTGGTGTTGTTGCCGTGGGTGCCATACTAGTCATTTCTTTAAGCTTTTTGGTCTCCCTCCTTTGTTGCATTTGAAGTTGATCTCTAAATACTTCCTTTGGAGTTAATGGCTCCAGCTTAACCTTTTTCCCTTTAAATTTAAATACAATGGAATTCTCTTTCCCATAATGTATGGCATCCTTATCAAATTGCCATGGCTTACCCAACAAAATATGACCTGCATGCATAAGAACAACATCACACAATACAACATCCAACTGTTTATCAATGCTGAATTTTACTTTGGCTTGTTTATTTACTTTCATCTCACCACTATCATTAAGCCATTGTAATCTATATGGTTCTGGATGTTTAATGGTTACTAACCCCAATTTATCATACCAAATTACTAATTACATTTGCACAACCCCCCACTATCAACTATCATACTACAAATGTTACCTTGAATTTCACATCGGGTGTGGAAGATGTTCTCTCTTTGGATTTGTTCCTCATATTTGTATATAGTAAGGACCCTCCTTGCAACTAAACTCAAGTCAGCCCTTGCAGGTTGGAGTGTTTTGGATTCCTCATGCTCATCCTCTCTAAGTTCTTCATCATCCAACTCGATCTTTCCCCCACTTTTCTCACTTTCGGATTCTAGCTCACCATTACCATTCAGCACCATGATTTTTCTATTTGGACATTGGCTAGTGATGTGTCCTTGTCCTTGGCACTTAAAACACACAAAATCATGAGTTCTAGAAGGTTTAGGATCATATTTACCTTCATTCTGTGGTACTTAGACAGATTCGGCCTTAGACTCCCTTTTTGGCCGATTGGAGCTTTCTTCACCTAGTTTCGGTATTGGCTTTGAATCATAGATGGGATTGCTTCTCTAAGAACTTGGATTTGACCTCCCGCTGTTTGTAACTCCTCCAAACCATGAAATTCCCCTCCTTTTGAATTGATTTTCAATTTTGATGGCCACATGAAGCATCTCCTCTAATTCTACATATTGTTGAAGCTCCACTTGGTTGGCTATATGACGATTCAAACCACCCAAAAACCTTGCCATGGTTGCTTCACTCTCCTCATTCATGCTCAATCTTATCACATCTCCATCTCCTTGTAATAATGCTCCACGGACCTATTATCTTGTGATAATGATTGTAACCTTTGGTGCAGCAACCTATGGTAGTGAGTCGGTACAAATCGCTTCCTCATGGCTCCTTTCATTTGTCGCCAAGTAGTAATCAATTCATCACCTACTCTCTTTCGGGTATTTTACTCATTAGTCCACCATTAGAGTGCATAATGTCCAAATTCCATTGCTTGCCAACTTAACTTTCTTAGCCTTCGAATAGTTGTGGCAATCAAAGATCATCTCCATACGTTCCTCCCATTCCAAGTAAGCTTCCGGACCACTTTTTCCCATGAAAGGTGGAATGTTTACCTTAATATTCCCAAGATCATCATCTTCATTCCTTGCTGGTCTCCCACAGTTTTTCCTTCCTTAGAGTGCAAAATTTTCATCAAACTCCTGCTCTAAGTCATCTTCAAAGTTACCTTCCCAAAATTCCTCTTTAGGTCACCCTCGGCCTCCATAAGCATCAAACCTTGTGTTCGGCATTCCTTGGGATGTTTCTAATCTATCCATCCTTTGATTTATATGGTTAAATTGAGTATTCATCCGCTGTAATTGCTCCAAGATAGCCTTCATGTCCGTTTGCTCACCACTCCCGGTAGCTCGGAAATCGCCTTTAAATCCTACAGACTCCTCTTCATTTATTCTCAAAGGTGGATCTCCTCTTCTCACCTTTGAATCTGCCATGTTAGTATAAATAATACAAAAATAAAATAGGACCTCACCAATTTCACTCCCTTACGTGTTTCACTCAATCAAGGTCTCGACACTCGTGTTTGCACACTAATTTCAGCTTTTATCCTCTTTTAAGCTCACACTCTTTTGCCTTTTTCCACTCAAAGAATTATCTCAAAGTTTTAATTAAAAAACCCAAAAAACAGCAATTAGATCACAAGTATGTTTTAATTAAACTTATCAACAAAATAGTTGCAAAAAGCAAGCAACACCGAATGAATTTTTAAACACCTAATCTTCGACTTTTCTAGACAAAATAAAGCAAATTAACAAGGAACATTTCGGAGACCAGATGGTAAGAGATTATGAATTCAAGAATAAAATTCTAGAAAAAGGAATTCAAACACGAACAAGAATCAAATTGAACAAAAATATAGGATAGTTGTTGGTTGTTGTTCTTTGTAATTCAAATTTTGTATCAAATCCTTTAACTAATTTTTAATCCAACTAATTTAGTATCCAAAATTCAATATCCAGCAAAAATAAATAAATCTCCAGCAACTCCAAATATTAATAAAACAGTCAACAACTCAGCAGTTCAAAGAAATTTCCAGCAAACAAATTTCAACACCAAATTCAACAAAATGTTTTTTTTTTTTTAATCTTCGGCTTTTCTTTTTCTTTTTCTTCTTCTTTTTTTTATTTTTTTATATCACAGAATATAAACCAACTCCAGTAGCAAAAATCAACAACAAAAGTGCAATTCCAACACCAAAAAACTACCAAGCCCGTGACCACCAACAACAAGATACAAATGTGCATTTTTTTTTCTTTTTTTGTAAATTTATATATGTTGCCACAAACCCTTATTTTTATTTTTATTTTTTTGAATATATGAATGTAAATGTTTAAGATTAAAAACAGAAAAGGAAAATTAACAATAAACTAAATTACTAAGAACAAAGATGAAAGACAACCAACAAAGGAGGAATAAAAAATACAATAAAACAACAAAATTCTAAATTAACTAGGAATGAGTTTTTTTTTCTTTTTCTTTTTTTAAGATACTGAACGTGTATGAGATAGATGCAACTTTAACCTAATGCTTAAATTGTAGATTACGCAAGAACAAATAAAGCAAATAAAGAAAGATCAAACCTAAACAAAATTCGGCTTTGATACCAAATGATACGAACCTAGGACGGCCTGCGCCTAAACCCGTATTATATTAGTCCGGATATAATTATGTTCAAGTTCTAATGGTCACCTTAACCTCTAACTAACCTATGATTAGAAACCTTGGTATAATGAAGACGCCACAATAGGTGATGGATATCCTATTGATAAGTTAAAACTAAAACACTCATTCACTAATGGTGTTTTAGGTGTTTAAAGAGAACAAAGAGAATTCAATCTCACAAATAATTTTCTATATATAATTTAAGGTTGATTTTTCATTGAAAATAAGCCTTTAAATAGGCTTTGAATGAACAAAATAAAACCCTAAAAGGATTAGGAATTTTCGGCCAACATAGAATCCAATTAGGAAATTGCCCAATTTCATACCCTTTCCTAATCTAATTTGGATTAATTAATTTCTTTATTTTGAATTAGGAATTAATTAAGTTACAATTGAAATAATAAAATAATAACTTTCCTAAGTTGATTTTTCCAGCAAATAAATAAATAAAGATAAAAAAATCTAACGAAAATTAGGAAACGAGTTGACTAGTTTGACAACTAAGCTAACTTATGTGTACTTAATGTTTGAGCTAACTTATGCCTATTTGATGTCCAAGCTAACTTATGTCTGATGTCCAAAGTCCGATGTCCAATGTCAGATGTTCGATGTATGGATGTCCGATATATGATGTCTAATGATAGCTACCCGGGTCCATATGTCAGTATCGGCTTTCACCACTTGGATGCTTAAAACATGCCTTATATCTTCGGTTATGGAGAAGCCTTTTTGAGAATGGATTACACCTTGTATAAAGGCAGCTAGGTTATCCTTAAATCTCTTAGCTTGAGCCCTAGTGATCAGTCCGGTCTTCATCTGTTTCATATCGGCACCCCAGCGGGTTATCGGTTGTGTGGGCACGGGCAGATTCTCATCACTTTATCTCTAAGTGAACGTGCTTTTCTATATGGAAAACAAAAAGCAAATTTTGTAAAGCTGATTCATGATAAAACAAAGGCAAATATTGAGAGGCGGACGAAGCAATATATAATGAATGCTAATCAAAGCTGAAAATAAGTTGTCTTTGAACCTGGAGATTGGGTTTTAGTTGCACTTAAGGAAGGAGAGGTTTCTCGAACAAAGGAAGTCCAAGCTTATGCCGCGTGGAGATGGACCCTTTTAAGTTTTGAAGCGGATTAATGAAAGTGCTTACAAACTTGATTTACCGGGTGTGTATAATATTAGTGCTACATTTAATGTTGCTGATTTATCTCTTTTTGCTGCAGGTGATGATTTTGATTTGAGGGCAAATCACTTTCAAGAGGAGTGGAATGATACGAATCCGCCCATTCCTGCACAACCAACAACTTGCTGGGGTGCTAACTCGATATGGATGAAAACCGGCCCAATCACTAGGGCTCAAGCTAAGAGATTTAAGGAAAATCTCACTTTTTTTATCCAGGGAGTAATTAACTCGTAGGGGGTTGTCAATACCTGAAGATACAAGACCCGTTTTAAGCATCCAAGTGGTGAAAACCAATACGGACCCAGTAGCTGTTTTGGTGCAAATATGGACTCTGGGCAGCAAAAAATGGTCCCAACACTTCATGGATTCAATGGATAACATTAAGAGGTCATTAAATCAAGCCAAGTCAGCCTCAAAGGCAAACAAAAAGGGGTTGTGCGCACAAAGGAGAAAGATGGCCAGTTTTGCTGTATTGCTTGCTAGCTTTATTGTATTTTGATGAGTTGACATTTTCTCTTTGATCCATGCAAGTAAAACGTGTGGGACTCCATGATAATCTTATTTGGCATCTTACAAAGCAGCTTAAATTGGTCAAAGATTGGTCAAAGACAGCTTAGTCAAAAAGATAGTATTTTAGTTTCCTAAGTTGATTTTGACTTTTTGTTTTAGGAAATTAGTCTTTTATTTGGTTTCTATTTACTTATTTACTGGACAAATCAACTTAGGAAATTATTTTTTTATTATACTCATTGTAAATTAATTAATTCCTAATTCAAAATAAAGGAATTAATTAATCAAAATTAGATTAGGAAAAGAGAGAGAAAATTCGGCCACATTAGGAAAAAACAAGCATGGCTGGTTTTTGCTTTAATTTTTAAGGTTTATTGCTTTGTATCTTTTACCTATTTAAGGGTTATTTTTTCAATGAGAATACAAGCTCAAATTTTATATAGAAAATTAATTGTGAAATTGAATTTCTCTTTACTCTCTTTGAACACCTAAAACACCATTTGTGAATGAGTGTTTTAGTTTTGATTTATCAATATGATATCCATCACCTATTGTGGCGTCTTCATTATACGAAGATTTATAATCACAGGTTGGTTAGGGTTGAGGTCATTCCATTGAAATCTAAATTTAATTGAGATCTAGGCTAATTAAATACAGGTTTAGGAGCGGTCAACCTAGGTTCATATCACATGTAGGACATCTTATGTTAGTTTTAAGAATACCTAGGAAGGAAAGATTAGTTACTAACCTTAAAAAGTGTGATTTTTTCAAAGATGAACTTGTATTTCTAAGATTTGTTGTGATAGTATTTGACCCAGGAGGTTGGGTTTGGTTGCACCTAAGGAACAAAAGGTTTCCAAAGCAACGAAAGTCAAACTTATGCCTCGAGGGGATGGATCTTTTCAAGTCTTGGAGAGGGTTAATAAGAATGCTTATAAACTTGCCTTACTAGGTGAGTACAATGTGAGTGCTACATTTAATGTTGCTAATTTATCTCCATTTGCTGCAGATGATGACTTTGATTCGAAGGCAAATCCTTTCTAAGAGGAGGGAAATGATGAGAATTTGCTCATACCCATACAACAGACTACCTAGTGGGGTGCTGATCCTATACAAATGAAGACAGGGTCAATCACGAGGGCACAAGCTAAGAGATTTAAGGACAACCTAGTTAGCTTCATACAATATGTTATTAAAGTTCAAGAGGGCATTAAAATACCTGAAGATCCAAAAGTCTGTCTTATGCATCTAAGTTATGAAGATTGAAATGGACCCGGCAAGCTATTTTGGTGCTTTTATGGACTCTGGATAGCAAGGAATGAATTTTTTGGTCTATGAATGTGATTGAGCATTCCAAGGAACAATGAAATCATGCCAAGACAGAAGCAAAAGCATTCAAACAGCATATTTGTGCTTGAAGCTTGATGTTGGCCAAAAATGCTTGTTTTGGCACTGACTTTGACTTAGTTTGTTGATCAAGCAAGTTTGACTTATTCCAATCAAGGAGCAATGTATGGGAATCAATATTAATACTATTTGGCATCCTACATGTCATATTGAAGCTAATTTGGAGCTTACACTAGCTGCTGATTTGTCAAAGACAACTTAGTTTGAAAACTAGTCAACTAGTTCCATAATTTGAGTTTGACATTTTGTTTTAGGAAACTAGCCTTTTATTTGGTTTTCATTTGATTATTTGCTGGAAAAATTAACTTAGGAAAGTTAATATTTTATTATTTTAATTGTAAATTAATTAATTCCTAATTCAAAATAAAGGAATTAATTAATCCAAATTAGATTAGGAAAGTGAGAATTTTGACCACACCTTGTGTTTCCTTATTGATGGCCAAATTTTATCTAGCTAAATTAGGGTTTTTGCTTTGTGACTTTAGCCTATTTAAGGGCTCATTTTTCAATGGAACGGCAGCTTAAATATTATTCAGAAAGTTATTTGTGAGAAAGAATTCTCTTTGTTCTCTTTGAACACCTAAAACACTTAATAGAAATCAAGTGTTTTAGTTTGACTTATCAATAAGACATCCATCACCTATTATGGCATCTTCATCATATACCAAGGTTTCTAATCACAAGTTGATTAGGGGTTAAGGTGACCATTAAAATTTGAACTTAATTTTCGATCCGGGCTAACATAATACGGGTTTAGGAGCAAGTCGACCTATGTTCATATCATTTATACTCGTAGAATTAAAACTATCAGTTTCAGGTTCAAATTCTCATGCTTTTTGAGGATTATCTTCAAACTATGAGGACCTATATAAAAATACAAAATAGTTTGTGATGAGAATCCGTTCGTACTCGTACAACCAACTACCCGCTAGGGTGCTGATCCTGTACAAATGAAGACGGGGCCAATCATAAGGGCACAAGCTAAGAGATTCAAGGACAACCTGGTTAGCTTCATACAAGGTGTGATTCAAACTCTAGAGGGCATGACAATATCCGAAGATCCAAAGCCCATCTTATGCATCCAAGTTATGAAGGCGAAAATGGACCCGACAAGTTGTTTTGGTGTTTCTATGGACTCCGAACAGCAAAGAATCAATTTGTTGGTTTATGAATGTGATTGAACACTCTAAGGGACCATGAAATCATAACAAGATAGAAGCGAAAGCATTCAAATCCAACATTAGCACATGAAGCTTCATGTTGGCCGAAAATCATCAATTTGGCGCTGACTTTGACTTCTTTTGTTGATCAAGCAAGTTTGACTTATTCCAATTAAAGGAAACATGTGGGAATCAATATTAATCCTATTTTACATCCTACATGGCATATTGGAGCTGATTTAGAGCCTAAAATAGTTGGCGATTGGACAAAAACAACTTAGTTGTAAAACTAGTCAACTAGTTTCCTAATTTGAACCTTGACATTTTGTTTTAGGAAATAGTCTTTTTTTTATTTTTTTATTTGCTGGACAAATCACTTTAGGAAAGTTATAATTTTATTACTTTGGTTGTAAAATTAATTAATTCCTATTCTAAAAACAAAAGAATTAACTAGTCCAATTTAGTTTAGCAAAGTAAAGGAAATTCGGCCACATCATACTTCCTAAACCTATGGCTGGTTTTCCTATTGTGATTTAGGGTTTTGCTTTATAAATCTTATCCTATTTAAGGGCCTATTGTTTAATGAGAAGGCAGCTTAGAATATTAATAAAAATTATTTATGAGAAGAATTCTCTTTGTTCTCTTTGAACATCTAAAACATTGAATAGAAATAAAGTGTTTTAGTTTGACTTATCAATAGAACATCCATCACTTATTTTGGCATCTTCATCATATACCAAGATTTCTAATCACAAGTTGATTAGGGGTTATGGTGACCATTAGGACCTGAACTTAATTATGATCCGGACTAATATAATACAGTTTTAGGAGCAAGTCGACCTAGGTTTGTATCAGTTTGTACTTTAATATATCATTCTAATTGCATAAAAATAATGAATAATTTTTCCATATCCATTGTAATGTCGACCCCTATATTTTGTAGCACTTGTTGTCTTCTCTTTGCCCCCCTGTAATCTTCTTCCACATCCCTTTGCCCTCATTTGAGATAGATCTTTCAAGGTTGTCTCTTATACATTACTACCTTTTTCTGAAATGCCTCCACACTTCATGCTACCAACTATGGATTTAGTCTTATCAAGAAGAGTTTCAAGACCATCATTCATAATTACACTTGCCTATTCATTTGTTATGGCTTTATCAATGACTTCTAAAGCAAGTCGGAACATTTCCACCTCTTCCATTTATCTCTACACCATGCTTATCATATATTACTTGAGATTTGCAAATTTAGTCCACCTTTTCATTATATATTCATTTGGTGAAAGAATTCTACCATAGAGTCACAAATATGTCAAAATACATCTACATGGAATTCTTTCACTCTCAAACTTTTTACAACTACGAGATGTGAAATCCAAACCTTAATCATAAGTAATTTCCCGTACCCTAACAACCCCTTCAGTTGGATTACTTTCAACCTTATACATTTTATGCATGTCATTTTCATACATAAGTTGTACAGTAGTTACTAAACTATGCCATAACTTATCTTGAAACTTATAAAAAATCTTGCGTGTGTAAATCTCAACCATCTATTTTTCCATTTCCAATGGTAGTTTCAAAAGAGGCTTCTCATTAATATTGACATGATCAGCACTTAACTTATGCGACGTTGATGTGCAAGTGCCTTGTTAAATCAAAGTATAAAATCCATCAACAAATTTTTTTTTTCAAACCATACTTCTTGAAAAATGCATGAGAGCTTTTCGTATGTTGGCTACCTGACATTCATAAACTCTTCTAGAAATCGAATCCGCCCAAAAACATCACTTTAGTTTACAATCATCGTCTACATCTATTTTAAAAATGAATGATGCATCCTTTTCTTGCTTTATTAGGAAATATTCTTTCAACAATTCTGCATCTTTTCCTCTCATTTCATTACGCAACTTGATTTCATGGTTATAGATATCCTTCTTCGTACACCCCATATTCTCTATACCTCTAGCTTGAAATTCAAGAATACTTATTTGTTGGTGAATTTATGCATTTGCAACTGAAAACTGCTGGGTTAGTGATTCTTTGGCTTCGAACATAGCATGATGTGACCTCAATAAATATACTTTTCAAGGGGTTGATAATGGATGAGTATGTTCTTCAAAAAATACATAATGACATATTTCCTCAATTTTGACCTCACCACAGCAATTTTTGCCCTGCAATTTTCTCTTGTTATCCCCCGACACCTTTTCTTCTCAACGGCTTTATTAGAAGATACTCCTTCTTTATAATACATAAATTCTTTCCTTACAACTTCATTAGTATCCTTGCATCTCTTGTTAGAATTACTACGAACATTAAACCCTGCCTCTTTTGAATATTTAATGTAAAACTCATGAACCTCATCTATCAATTCAAACTCTTGTCCAACCCTTGGTTTGCAATCTTTTGACATTTGGGGAATGTAAACATCATCAATGGAATTCGAACATGACAGCAGTATTATTTCTTCAACTCCTATAGGATGATTATTTGCTTCTAACTCTAAATCATTCATGTTGTCATCTAATATAATAAGATCAACATAACATCATTCTCAAATACCACATTATATTATATATAATACATATCAGAACTCCAAATTGCCAAGCTAGCAATGTCTAAACATCGGTGTCCAACATTTATCAAAGTTTGCATAGAATTCCAAACTGCCAAGAACAACATTTGTTTGTATGCATAGTTGGTAATTTCAATGACATAGCAAGAAAGCATAGAAATTCAAATTAATTTTACAGAATTCGTGTAATGTAAAAGAATTAGCAACCACTATCTCCAACAACAAAAGTTTCAAAAATACACATAAAAATGATACTACACTTAGTGATAACTCCATAATACTTTTTCTTTTTTTCTTTTTTTGTTTTTGAGCTTGGTGGTTCTACTAATTGAAAAGTTTCTTATATAAAGGCATGGAAAAGCTTCTTATATAGTCAAACATTTATTGCTAACGAAGGTAAGCAATAAAATTCAACCACCAGCAACGGTCATATAATGAAAAAAAAAATTTCACTTTGCAAATTTTTTTGCCAAGAAATAAATAATAATAATTAACATAGATATAATAGAATCAGTGGATCTCAAAGTTAAGATACATAATGAATCTTTGTTTCCCACCATTGGAGCTTCCTCTGCTGGATTCTTCTCCTATGTTGGATATTTTCTCTTCTCCATTGTCTCTCTATTTTTTTTTAACACTTATATTTATAGACGGACTTGATGGGTATAGCATATTTCCTTTCAAACAATGCTCTATCTCTTTGTCGAACATAATGGGAGGGAGATGGGTGCCAAACAGCCGATCTCATGGTGGGAGAGAACATGGTGGAAGATGGGTGGCTCTGTCTCTTTGTCGAATATGATGGGAGGGAGATTGGTGTCAAACAATCGGGCTCATGGTGGGAGATGGGTATGGGAAGGCTAATGAGAATTCACCCGTACCCGTACAATTGACTACCCACTAGGGTGCTGATCCTATACAAATGAAGAAGGGGCCAATCACAAGGGCACAAGCCAAGAGATTTAAGAATAACTTGATTAGCTTCATGCAAGGTGTGATTAAATCTCAAGAGAGCATAACAATACCCGAAGATCCAAAGCCTGTCTTATGCATCCAAGTTATGAAGGCCGAAATGGACCCGATAAGTTATTTTTGTGCTTTTATGGACTCCGGGCAGTAAGAAATGAATTTTTTGATTTATGAACGTGATTGAGCACTCCAAGGGATGATAAAATCATGCCAATTTAGAAGCCAAGCTTCTCATTAACCATATTGGTGCACAAGACTTCATGTTGGCCAAAAATGCATGTTTTGTTGTTGGCTTTAACTTCATTTGTTGATCAACCAAGTTTGACTTATTACAATCAAGGGGAAACGTATGGGAATCAATATTAATCCTATTTGTCATCCTAAATGTCATATTGGAGCTGATTTGGAGCCTAAACTAGATGGTGATTGGATCAAGATAGCTTAGTTGATAAACTAGTCAACTAGTTTTCTAATTTGAACATTTGACTTTTGTTCTAGGAAATAGTCATTTTTTATTTATTTATTTTCTAGACAAATTACTTTAGGAAAGTTATAATTTTATTATTTTGATTGCAAATTAATTAATTCCTATTTCAAAATTAGGGAATTAATTAATACAAATTAGATTAGAAAAGTGTGTGAAATTTGGCAATTTCCTTTTGTTCACCAATGTTGGCCGAATTTTATCTTGATATTCTAGGGTTTTTGTTTTATACTCTTGGCCTATTTAAAGGCTTATTTTTCAATGAGAAAGAATGTGATAGCCCAGACCACCGGCATGCGATATTGTCCTCTTTGGGCCTGGGGAATCCTCTTACAACCCAGCCCTCAAGGTTTTAAAAGGCCTCGCAAGGGAAAAGTATCCATACGCTTATAAGCCATGCTTCATTCCCCTTTTCAACCGATGTGGGACTTCACAATCCTCCCCCCCTTGGGACCCAACATCCTTGCTAGCATACCGATCTAGGTCCAGCTCTGATACCATCTGTGATAGCCCAGACCACCCACATGCGATATTGTCCTCTTTGGGTTTGGAGAATCCTCTTACAACTCAGCCCTCAAGGTTTTAAAAAATCTCGCAAGAGAAATGTATCCACACACTTATAAACCATGCTTCGTTTCCCTTTCCAACCGATGTGGGACTTCACAAAGAAGCTTAGAATATTATTCAAAAATTATCTATGAGAAGAATTCTCTTTGTTTTCTTTGAACACCTAAAACATTGAACAGAAATCAAGTATTTTAGCTTAACTTATCAATAGGACATCCATCACCTATTGTGTCGTCTTCATCATATACCAAGGTTTCTAATCACAAGTTGATTAGGAGTTAAAGTGAGCATTAGAACCTGAAATTAATTGTGATCAGGGATAATATAATACGAGTTTAAAAGCAAATTGACCTAGGTTCGTATCAAAGGCTACCGAAAATGGGAGAGAGCAAAGTGGGAGATGGTGTCGAATGGGGTGGAAGATGGCTGGGAAAGGAAGGAAAGGAAGGAAATGGGAGGGAAAATCCTATCTCTAATCTGGATCGTCTATTGGAATCAAACGGCCAAGAAAAAAAAAACATGTTTTTAGTCCGTTTTCTATCCAGTGAGGACGATCCGGGTTATAGCCTCTCCCTTTATAGTACTATTAATTTTAAACAGGTTCAAATGAAACCCAATAGAATGCGTTTGATGGGCGGAATTAGAAATGATTATTAATTTAGAATCGGACAGGATGAGTCAAACAAGGCTTGGCTATGGAGGCTATTTGATAAAGAAATTAGTTTGCGCTTTCATTTGTGGATGAATTATATTTTTTGAAATGGTTTTTAAGAATTATGTCATTGATTATATATATTATTTTATTATTATTATTATTTTTGAAAATGCTTAAATCATATGCTTTATTTCATGTTAATTTATTATATTATGGTATATTAAAAGAAATGGATTAGCATAAATAAATTTAGGTATATAGCGATATTAAATTATATAAGTATGTGCATATATGAGAGAATATTTTGATATAATAAATATGGGTTTGATAAATTATATATATATATATATATAATGGGTTATGAGTTGAAGATTAGATTGTGGATTGTTGTATATCATATTATGTCATAGTTAAGGATTTATTGGATTATAATCATCTGCTTTGATTTGACCATCCTCTGCTTGATCACATGTTTATTGAGGTTGGATGGAAGATGTAACACCTTGTCCCGAAGTACATTGAAATTTTTCTTCATGTTGACCGAATAGGGCCCACATTGACTTCTTGTTCCGGATGGAGTTTTGCATTGACTGATGCACCATTGCGAAGTATGCATCAACCTCGAGTTTATAGACTAGTAGCATATCGAAAACGGAGCTGTGGTTTAAAAGTTATAAGAGAAAGAAGTTGCGGTCCAAACTGTCCAAGTGGTGTCGTGTTTGACTTTTTATTCTTATAAAATTTGATTTTGACTTGTATATTGTTGTAAAATACTATTTGATACGAGTTCATAGACTAGTAGGACACTTAATTTGGACATATGGTTAAAAAGCTATGGATCTGCAAAATTTTACTGATACTGCATTTACTGTGTATCAATATGTGTGGGTGGCATAGTGTCATTGTGCCACGTGTTAAACTTTAATTAATCCCATGAGTGCACACTCACACCCACAGGTGTTTTTGATTGGTGGAGGGGTGTGAAAAAGGAGAGACAGGGGGAGAAAAGAGAAAGAAAGAGAAAAAGGAGAGAGAATCCGTGACTACTGGTTTGCTGTGCTTCGGCCACCACCGATATGTAGGCACTAGACCATCAAGTTGGTAGCCATAAAACCGGTTGGCCATCCAAGTTTCACAACCATCACACCTGTGATGCGCTGGGATCGGTGCCGTCCACTTTGCCAGCTAATTTCTCTCAATTTGGCTGCCCATTTTTGACACCGCCCACATCACTGTGTTACCACCCTCCAGTTTACCTTCCCACCAACTTTCAAGGTCAGTGGCCGCCGTATGTGCCATTATCGATAACGTTCACCAGCGACCATAATAGCTTACCAGAATTAATGATTCCGGCAAGTTTTCAATGTGTTCACCAGCCTTTCCCAGCTATTTTGACCTCCCTAAACCCAAATTCGAGGTCTGTTTCGTTCAAATCTCAATGGATTAGGAGACTTGGGAAATATTGTTTCTCGACCTTCCTGGTTAGATCCTGGCCTATTCTTTGAGAGGTAAAACCTAATCTGTAATTCTCGTATTACCACCTTCATTTTGGTGTATAATTTATGTATTTTAGACAACATTTGTATTAATTCCCCCAGGTAACTCATGTATATTATATCCGATTAAAATATTATTTTAATCGGTATTATGTTTTGATGATATTTTAGGCACACGTGCGAATCATGGAACCGATCCCATGGAGGATCTTGAGTGATCTACGCATTTGAGGTGAGTGATCCTCTTTCAAAAACTATTTTGAGATTGTCAAATATAAATATTGTGTTATTTTGAATTTCTAAAAAGGTGTTATATATTTAGTATTTAAGAACAATTGTTATTTAAATTTGTGATGCCAAAAATTATGTTAATTTGAATATGTGTTGCATAGAATTTATATTTTGGTTTTAAAAGAATTATGATTTTAAATTACTATTAAATTTTTTTGTTGGATTTATTATGCATAATAAAGTGTATTTATGTGAATTTAATTATACGTGGATTTTACGTGATTTTATGTAATTTTTGTATAAATTAATTTTAAGGATTTGATAAAAATATTTGTATTAAATTATTGTGTTCAAAAATATATTTATGCATTTAAACATTTATGGATATGGTTTTATTGTGGTAAAAATTGATGTATTCAAATTGATGGATTTATGACGATGGTTTAAAGGAAAATATGGAATTTTATGGGTTTAAAAAGACATACTAAACCCTGTGATATTTTTTGAGATTTTTTATATTTGTAATATTTATGATTTTATGATTTTATAATTTTTAGATGTAGCATACACTACCGATGTTCTATACTGTATCTATTGACTAGCGTGCAAGTATATATGGCCATCCTGTAGGAGCTATAGACCTGAGAGTTGGTAAATATATTTGCACAGTGAGCATCAGCTGTTTCCTTCCATAGTCAAGATGATTGTTTATGAGCATCGGTACCTTTGAGATGCCAAGGTGACCGTTTGTAAGTTTTCTTTTTAACCTTTCCGTTAGAGTAGTACTTAGCACGTTGGATAATGCTTGACATCACTGGTACATACTGTGGTGCATCAAATGGTTTCTCGATACGTTTTTCAAAACAAAATGTTTTAAAATGAATATTATCATATTTTTATTATTTATTTTAAATTGATATTTTAAAATCTATTTTATTATATTTTTATTATTTATTTCAAATTGATGTTTTACAATGCATCTTATCATATCTTTATTATTTATTTTAAATTAATGTTTTATAATGCATTTTATCATGTTTTTATTATTTATTTTAATCTGAGATTTTAAGATGAATTTTATCATATTTTATTATCTATTTTAAATTGAGGTTTTAAATTAATTAAAATATATCTTTCATTATTTCATTGATTTAATTAATCAAAATTTTAAAAATTATATATTGAGGTTAATTTTGCTTTTATGCTAGATTTTTCTAGCATAAATTTTATTTGTAATTTTATTTTATTTTATGATATTTCATTCGGAATATAATAATTTGTTACTAAATTATTTTCAATGTTAATTTTAAATTTTAAATTATTTGTATTTTATTTGTATTTTAATTTTATTTTTATTTGTATTTTAATTTTATTTATTTTCTTGATTTTTGGGGCATAGAAATTGTGGGGTTTGTGAAAATAGTTTTGGAAAGGGAAATTTTTCCAGATGAGTGAAATTGTGAGGGTTTTGAGTGAAAATTCTTAATTTTACTTATTTTATATTTTATTTATTTATTTATTTATTATTAACCACCTTTATTTTATCTTATTATTATTATTATTATAATTTATGTAATAGTTGGGGTCATTCATTGGGATGATTAACATATCATATTTTTAAACCCGTTTCCCTAGGCCTAGGTTAGTAGGTGTTGACCGTTCGGAAACGAGCTCGACATCTATGTTCGTTGGTAAATTCCAAAAAGCTTTTGTTTTTCTTTTTCTTCCTATCTTGCAACATTTCTTCCTATCTCTATGCTGTATTAAATTCTATATTTAATTGTAAATCCTATGATGCTTTGTATACTACATTGGATTATTATTTATTTAATATTTTGAAGTGCAGTTGTTATGGAAATCCTTGTAGTAAGGTGGGAGGAATAAGGTGGTGTTTTTTGAAGTGTGTTTTCTATACAGGAAATTTTGTGCCATGTCCAACATTTAGGAGAGATGCTGTGAGATTTTCCGTTAGAGGGTCTGGTAGGGTTTCACTAGGATCAGGGCTTTTTTAGGATTCCAGTAAGGAATCTTGGATGGCTCTTGACAAAGTGGTATCAAAGCTTTAGGTTCCCATACCCTTAAGGGATTGTGCATTGTTATGCATCCCATCCACGTTTATTCTCTTGTTTTTAACTTATTGAACCGTCATTCCTTTGTCTAGAGAAAATTTATTTCCTGAGTTGGAATTATTCCAATCTTCCTAGAATGTCAATTAATAAACTCCACTCTACAAGAGAGTTCCTATGGCCTAGTCAGATGGTCAAGGATTACCTCTTCTATATCGAAGACCAAATGATGGAAGCAGACCTGATTTTGTTGGATCATTTTGGGATAAATTTGATCCTAGGCATGGTTGGTTAGTAATGAATCATGCCTCCGTGAATTGCTATAATAAAGAAGTGATGTTTAGGCCATTAGGCCTACCCAAAGTTGTATTTCATGGAGCAGTTAGGAGACCTTTACCGAGGTTAATTTTTGCCCTCACTGCCAATAAGCTATTAGAGAAGGGATGACAAAGGTATTTAGCCCATGTAGTTGATAATTAAGTAGGTGGTATAAGGTTGGAAGATTTGCTTGTAGTGAGGGACTTTTTCGAATGTGTTTGACGATGAGTTATTGGGGTTACCATTGGAGAGAGAGATTGACTTTGCCATAGAATTGGTTCCGGACATTGACCTATTTCTTTACCGTCGTACCATATGGCACCAGCAAAGTTGAGGGAGCTAAAGGTTCAGCTACAAAATGTGGTGAATAAGGGTTTCATCAAACCAAGCGTGTTATCTTGGGGAGCACCCATCCTATTTGTAAAGAAAAAATATGGTAGCCTAAGGTTGTGCATCGACTACCGACAACTTAATAAGGTGATCATCAACTGACTCACCAAGTCAGTACACTTCCTACCCCATGCTAGAGTGGTTCTCACTAGAGAAATTGGCCAAGCTATTCATGAAGCATATCATGAGTCTACATGGAGTGCCATTTTCGGCATGCACATGCCAGACCAGTAGGTCAGCGACCTTGAGACCAGCCAGCTAGGCCACCACACCGGCAATGCACCAGGATTGGCATGTTTTCCAACAGAGGTGTCATCCACTTTGTAAGCAGATTTCTCTTAATCCGGCCACCCAATTTTGACAACGCCCACACCACTCTATTACCCACTCTTTGGTCTACCTTCTCACCAACTTTCATGACTGGTGGCTGCCGGACGTGGCGACTTATTGGAATCATTGATTCCAGCAAGTTTTCGACGTGTTCACCAACTTTTTCCCACTATTTTAACCCTTCTAAACCCAAAGTCAAGGTCCATTTCATCCAAATCTCAACGGATTAGGAGATTTGAGAAAATTGGTTCCTGACCTTCTCGGTTAGATTCCAACCACCACCGACTCGATCTTCAAAAGGTAAAACCTACTCTGTAATCCTTATGTTGCAAGCTTTGTTTTGGTATATAATTTGTGTATTTTAGACAATGTTTGTGTTAACTCCTAAGGGTAACCCATGTATATCATATCCGATTAAAATGTTATTTTAATTGGTATTGTGTGTTGTTGATATTTTAGGCACATGTGTGAATCATGGAACCGATCATGTGGAGGATCTCAAGTGATATACACGTTTGAGGAGAGTGATCCTCTTTCAAAACTATTTTGGGGTTGTTAAATATAAATATCGTGTTATTTAAATTTCTAAAAAGAGTGTTATAAATTTAATATTTAAGAAAAATTGTTATTTAAATATATGATGCCAAAAATTATGTTGATTTAAATACGTGTTGAATAAAATTTATATTTTGGTTTTAAAGAAATTATAATTTTAAATTATTGTTAAATTTTATTTTCGGATTTTTTATGCATAATAAAATGTATTTATGTGAATTTTAAGTATATGTGGATTTTACATGATTTTAATATAATTTTTGTATAAATTAATTTTAAGGGTTTCATAAAAATATTTGTATTAAATTATTTATGCATTTAAAAATTTATGGATATGGTTCTATTATGATAAAAATTGATGGATTTATGACGATAATTTAAAAGGAAATGTGAAATTTTATGGGTTTAAAAAGATATACTAAACTAAGTGACATTTTATGAGATTTTCGATATTCGTGATATTTATGATTTTATGATTTTTAGATGCACCATACAATACCGGTGTTCTATATTTTATCTGTTGATTAGTGCGTAAATATGTATGGTCATCCTATGGGCACCATGGATTGAGGGTTGGCAAATATATTTGCATAGTGATTATCACCCCCTCTACATGGCTAGGATGATTGTTTATCAGCATCGGCACCGTTGGGGTGCCAAAGTGACCGTCTGTAAGTTTCTCTCTTTAATATCTCCATCATAGTAGTACTTGGGACGTTGGATATCGCCTGAAACCACTGGTATATAGTGTGGTGCGTCAAGTGGTTTTCTCGATTCGTTTTTCAAAACAAAATATTTTAAAATGTATTTTATCATATTTTTATCATTTGTTTCAAATTGATGTTTTATAATGCATTTTATCATATATTTATTATTTATTTTAAATTGATGTTTTAAAATACATTTTATCATGCTTTTATTATCTATTTCAATTTGAGAGTTTACCATGAATTTTATCGTATCTTATTATCTATTTTAAATTAAGGTTTTAAATTAATTAAAATATTTCTTTTATTATTTTATTGATTTAATTGATTAAAATTTTATAAATTATATATTGAGGCTAATTTTTCTTTTATACTAGATTTTTCTAATAGAAATTTTATTTGTGATTTTATTTTATTTTATGATATTTTATTCAGAATTTAATAATTTGTTACTAAATTATTTTCAATGTTAATTTTAAATTTTAAATTTTTTGTATTTTACTTATTATTTATTTTCTTGGTTTTTAAGGTATAAAAATGATAGGTTTTGTGAAAATAGTTTTAAAAATAGGAATTCTCTTTTAATAAGAATCATTAGATCAACCCAAAAATCAACATGCAAAACTATCAAGATACAAAACATTATTACACTCATAGTCTAGAACAACGATATATGAAAAACTTCAACACACTCCAACAAAAATCAAGCCACTTCCTTGACAAAGCTCTTGTTGGTAAACCAAGACATAATAAATAAAAGGGGAATTTGGTCCAATGCCTTTATTTTAAATACCTTAATGAAAAATACCCCCCCCCCCCTTTTAAACTTTTTTTTATATCTACCGACCTTCTTTTCATTATTCCAACCCTACCATTACTCTATATACCACATACAATTCCTTTCTCTCTGTTATCAATATCCAACCTACCACATTTTACATCCAATTTTCCTATTTCTTTTATTAGTAGCCCTTCTCATATTCAAGTCCTTTCTCTCGTTGGATTTGAACGACTATCTCAAAGCTGTAGAAGGAGGTTTTATGCTCAATTTTAGGCATCCAAATGGTGAACCATAACACACACGCCATGGACTCCGGAGCAGTGGGAAAAGAGAGAAAGAGCGAGAGAGAGAGAGAGTTGCGAGGAGCTTTTATGTGATTAGTTTGCTAATTTCTTCCGTCGACCATAGACTTGGAATCAAATTACAAAATCACTCAGACCGCTGAGTTCACCAGCAGTGGCGACTTCATCAAAGTCTCTTTATAGGCAATTACTCCTCCTTAATTCTTGTGTCTTTTTTTTTTCTTGGGTAAATTTCAATTCCCAAACATGCTCCTAAATGATTTGATGAGAGTTATGAGTGTTTTGCGGGACAAGCTTTGGTGTCTACAAGAATCTCAGATAGCGATCAGAATGGCGACATAAAAGATGTATCTTTGTTTGTGGTGGCCGAGATAGTGTATAGTAGTTATGGCGTGGACGAGGTTGGAGCGTCGCACATCAATGCTAATTATGTTGTGTACTACGGCCATGAATGCTTTAGCCCTTAAGTTCTCATTAACAATACCTTTACTAAAGCTTTTTTCTTTTTCTTTTTTACAAACTATATTATAGGCTTGTTTGTTTCAAAGCCCAAAAAATAAATGAGCTTTTGTATCGAACTCATAAGACATTAATCTGAAATTTTTTTTTTTTTAGCTGTAAATTGTTGTGTCTCAATTTGTTTGCATTCTTTTCTGGCATTAAGATTAGGTTTTGAAGCCCATGAAGCTTGTTATTTTTTTTTCTTTGTTTTGACCTTTTGAACTTAAAAAGTAGTTATTTTGTTTCTATATATTATGCAACGCTTAATTTTGGTTTCATAATTTCAAAAGCCTCTTCTTTTTCATTATTGGTAGGACTACAACTCTTCCAGCATTCTTTGTTTTTGGAAAAGCTTCAACTATTGTGTCCAATTGTGTAAAAAATATATCAGATTATGCTGTGAGAAAAAACAAACTTGTCCTGGTAAGATGGTTTACTAAAGACTTATTATTATGAACTTCTATGCTATACTAAATTTGCAATAAGCATGCTTTTTTTATTTTATTTTTTACCCCTAGGAGGATATGGTAATGAGATCATGTCGTTTCACATGTAGCCAAAACAAATTATCTCAGTTATCCAATCTCAACATAGTTCGTTCAATCTAAATGCAAGTCCTCTTTGGGCTGGAATATGCACATTTGATACAGCATATAAAAGATGAAATGGCAGAAGCATGTACGAGTAGCTTTGGATTAGAAATCCAATTTGCTGAAACTATATCTTCAGACATGAATCCATCAGAATCTCATAAGATCTCCAATGGCAGCTTGGAACTAGCTAGTGTCTTCTCTAATAATAAATATAGCAGGACAGTAGTTGGTAACAGATAGAGCATTGGAGGCTTGGTCTGGGAATTACATGAGGGACACAAAATGGAGGACTACTTGCTTTTTTGGATTGGTTCTGATAATGCTGCATTTGCAAGTGTTGTATTGACGTTAAATGATTGTGAAATAGATATACATATAAGTTACTTGCTTTTGCATGAAATTTATTGTGTCTGCATGTAATATTGCTTGAGATATTTATTGTGTTAAAAAATTTACTTTTCCTTTTGTCAAATTTCTTCTGTTATATGCAAGTCCTTATGGTAGTTTTCTCTCTCTCTTTCCATAAATTAATAAATCTTTAGATAAGGCATGGCTTTTCAGTATGTTGGAATTCTAGCTAGTTTTTATGGATCTTATCATGCACAACTTGCTAAAAGAAAGCTTTGTCGAATGTTTTTTTTTTCCCAATTCTGTAGTAATTTTTTTGGCATACATTATTTATTTATTTGTTTTTCTAATTTCCACCATCATAAGTTTAGCATATGTATGTATAATTCCACAGCTATTGATGCAGTTGGTTACCTGCACATGATTAATCAGATGAAAGACCTAATCACAACAACAGGTAAAAAATCATATACCTTTGTTATGGGAAGACCAATCCCTGCAAAACTTGCCAACTTTCCTGAGGTAAACTTTGATACATGTAAGTACTAAGACTATTATGTACCTTTTTGTTAGAGATATAGAATACTTGAAAGTTGTAATAATAAATTTTCATTTGTGTCAATGTGACATTTTCATTTATGTCTCTTGTGCCCAAATTGCTCTTCTGGATAAATAGCTTCAGTTATTACTCCATTTGATGCCTCTTCTCTGACAGTATCTTTTGAATCTTGTAATACCAGCATCTTCCATGAAATCAAATTGTTGACCTGACAACTATTGTGAAAAATTAGTACTCTCCCTAATTTGTTGAAATTAGTGGCATAGAACTTCCATAGAACAATCGCACACAATAATATACACATGCATGCCACCAGTCGGCATGACTTTTCAGGTGGGAAAAGAAGTAAGGCAGTGCACTTGTATGAAGGAAATTAGAATGGATTTTCTATTGTATGGTAACAACCTTGATCTTCTGTTGCTGCAATTTATATCAGGTCTTTTGAAACTTCCAAGATACTCCTCCAAATCCAAAGAAACTTGAAAAGCTTGCTCTAAGCTGTAGATAGATTGTCTTAGCAGCTCCCTCCTAATGTCGGACCTCAAACCGGATTTAAATCTTGCTAATGTTTGCCTTGGATCTTCAAGTAGTTGGCTTTGAGTCTTCAACTCATCAAACTTCTGCATATACTCAGCAACTGACAAATTACTTTGCTTCAATTTGATTGCTTGCTCACATAATTTATCATAGTAATTGGTAGGCATGTATTTTTCCCTAAGCTTAGTTTTCATCTCTTGCCAAGTATCAATGGGTGGTAATCCCATTCTCCTTAAATCTCCTTCAACACCCATCCACCAAATTTTGGCAAGACCTACTAGCTTCATCTTAACGAACCTTACTCTCCGATCATCATCCATATCATACCAATCAAAATATTCTTCAATGGAAGAAAGCCAATCAGCAAACTCAGTTGGATTTATTTTACCTTCGAAATCTGGTACTTCAATCTTTACCCTCTTTGTGATGTCATCAAAAGTATTGTGACGTCCTTATTTGATTGCAATATATCTCTCACCCAATTAGGTGTCTGTTGGGTTGTAGGGAAAAGCACTGGAGCAATTGTCTTTGCTGGCAGCTTCTCTTGACTTTTATCATCATTGGCGTCAAGATTCTCATCTTGTTCATTGTTAGTTGAAGAACTGCTAGGTTGAGATATTTGGGCATCAATATTACTAACCCGAACATTAAGAGACTCCACTTGTTCGACCATACGAATAAATAATTCTTCAAATTGATTGTCAGTTATTCTACCTCTAAAATTCTTTCCATATCTCGTAGTCATGATTCCTTAATTCAAAGAAACAATCTGATCACCGGATACTGTTCACATCGGATACTGTTCACGCTACGGGGTTACTGTTCACGCCGAAGAATTACTGTTGACGGAACTGCTTACGCGGCTAGGGTTGGAATCTGGCTCTGATACCAAACTAATGTAGGACAGATTGGGAACGAAAGAAAATAGAAAATAAATAAATAGGATTCTAGTATCACACTAGATTGATTTTAGGAATTACTCCCAAAACCCTAGGCATCACACCTAAGTTTGTTTTGCATCACACAAAACCAGAGAAAATAATCTCATAAAATTCTTGTAATATTGATTAACTCCTCCAAGAATTACAAAGAACCCTATTTATATTAAAAATCATCTAATAACATTAGGAAACTAAAATAATAGGAAACCTAGTTAAATAAGGAAACTAATAACATTAAGAGACTGAAAATAATAGGAAACCTAATTAAATAATAAAATACTCTAATTAAAAATAGGAAACTAAATTAATCTACTAAAATCCTTGAAGATCCCAAATAAGTCCATCTTGTCCTAGATCATGCCAAATTAATGTTTGGGCCTTAGAATCTGTTTTTCCTCTTCTCTGATAAGTTTTCAGAGGTTGTTTCCATCTTGCATCACAATAAATAACCAAAAGTACTTTTTGGCTTGGCCAAGAGCCTTAAAAATTTGGTCTGTCTAGAAAATATATATTTCATTTTAAGTTTTAGCAGCATTTCAATCTGGAATTCACTTCTTCTTAAGTATGGTTCTTCTTTTTAACGATCATGAGCTTTTTTTTTCTGCATTGCAACTTCTGCAGATCAAAGGATGGTTAAGATCTATCACAAGCTTCCCATTTTTTGTCAAAGGGATACTCACTTAAGAGGATGGTAACATAAAGTCTCCATCATTAACATTGGGGGAATTTGTTTAACTACTTATGTATTTATTTGCCTTTTTGTAGAAATGGTTGCAATTAACATGATAAAAGTGGGGACTGTATGGACATGGAATTGAAAGTGGAGGGGAGATATTTGGTTTTTGTTGGCTATAAGAATGTCATCGAGGCAAGAAAGGCATCGTGGATGATATTATCTTCCAATTAACAGATGGAGGAAGGCAAGAGAAACAAACAACATGTGAAGAGGATAAATGAGTATAGGCAGAGGGTTGAAGATGAACTTTCAAAGATATGTCACGACACATTATCAGCTATTGACAAGTTTTTCTTTGTCTCTCTTAAGCTATGACAATCTGGAACTCACTTTATAGAGGATAAGAATAATGAAAAGGAAAGAACAAGTTAAGAATATGATAATTGCATAATACATAGATCAAGTATGATACAAAATTCTTTCCGAATTTGTTTATGTTTCTATGTGTTTTTGTCATGCTCTCTTTTAATTTGGAATCAATAAGCGTACGTCATCATTATATATTTTTTTGGTAAATGCGTTGTCATTATATTTATATATATATACAACAACTTCTATTATGTGTATTTCCATCTTATAACATGTCATTGCAACCTTGTTTAATGATACGTAACATGGTAAAGGGAAGAAAACATAAAAAGAGATGGAAAAAGTGCACAAATTTCATTTAATTTTATTATCAACAAATCTTCAGTATTATCGATGGATGTTTTCAATTCAAATCATAACAATTGAATACAACAACTTCTATAATTTGCATTTCCACTTCACAACTTTTATAACAATTGAAACCTCATTTAATGATAAATAAAATGCTAAAGAGAAGAAAACACAAAACGAAGAGAAAAAAGGGCAAAAATATGATTTATGGTTGATTACGATAGGCCATTGGTATTACCGATGGAAGTCATCAGTAATCCTTCCGAAAATTGACAAGATTGCTGGAAAAATTACCGATGCATTCCATTGGTAATACTGATGGTCCGTCGGTAATGAAGAAATCTAAAATTTTTCAACTCAAATCATCATAATTCAATACAACAACTTCTATTATGTGTATTTCCACCTTATAACATGTTTATTTCAACCTTATTTAATGATAAGTAACATGATAAAGAGAAGAAAACACCAAAAAAAAAAATGGAAAAAATACAAAAATTTCATTTAATTTTAATTACCGATGAGCCTTTGGTATTACTGATGGATGTTAACAATCCAAATTTTCTAGCAACGATACCAAAATTTGAATGGATTACCAATGGCTTCGATCGGTAATACCGATGGCCCATTAGTAATTATGTCCATTTGAAAAATTTTTTCACTTTTTTCAACTTTTTTTGTGTTTTCTTCTCTTAATCATATTATCTATCATTAAATAAAGTTCCATTGAACATGTTCTACAATTGACCATCGGTATTATAGATGGTTTCCATCAGTAAATTTTCCAGCTACCATGGCAGAATTTAGATGGATTACCAACAATTTCCATCAGTAGTACTGATGATCCATTGGTAATCATATTCGTTTGTAATTTTTTTACTTTTTTCAACTCTTTTTTTGTTTTCTTTTCTATATCATGATTATTATCATCAAATAAGGTTGCAATGAACATGTTATTATAGTGTAAATACACATTATGAAAGTAGTTATATTGAATTGTTATAATTTGGTCTGAAAAGTTTTAGAATGAAGGATTACCGATGGGTTGTTGGTATTATCGATGGTTTTCATTGGTAAATTTTCCAGCAACCATGCCCGAATTTAGATAGATTACCGACAGCTTCCATCGATAATACCAATGATCCATTGGTAATCATGTTCATTTGTAATTTTTTTACTTTTTTCGACTCTTTTTTTGTTTTCTTTTCTGTATCATGATTATTATCATCAAATAAGGTTGCTATGAACA
Organism: Ziziphus jujuba; assembly: GCF_031755915.1. Classification (NCBI taxonomy): domain Eukaryota; kingdom Viridiplantae; phylum Streptophyta; class Magnoliopsida; order Rosales; family Rhamnaceae; genus Ziziphus; species Ziziphus jujuba. The sequence goes on from NC_083379.1 coordinate 22,618,312, forward strand.
TTTTATATAAGGCGAATACATATTATGAAAGTAGTTATATTGAATTGTTATGATTTGATTGGAAGAATTTTAGAATGAAGGATTACTGATGGGCCACTAGTATTACTAATGGTTTCCATCGATAAATTTTCCAGCAACATGAAAGTCTCGGACAAAGTGCTCAGTGGTCAGCATCCCAAGCCAAATAGCCGAAGCCTGAGTAGGTCACCGTGAAATCCTCATCCTTCACGATCTACTACAATGAATACTTCTTGATTTCAACTAGTTTCCTCCATTCCGATCATCGTCTTCACCTTTTGCCAATCAAGCAAAAACCCAAGCTAAAAAGAAGAACCCAGTCAAAATACATAGATATTTACCTCAAATAATACAATTGATCCTATGTCTTTCATATGTTTGCAAGAGGAGAGGCAAGGGATGCAGGGAGATGGAGCAGGAATTTTTTTTTTTCCCCCTCAATGGGACTGTGTGTGGGTTTTCCCAGGATGAAGAAAAATAGGAAAGTAGAGTTACAGGAACTAAGGACTGTGAGCTTCTCGAAATAAAGGAATGAAGAAAAAAAGTAAAGTAATTTTTTACTTTCTTTGGGGGTAAAATAGAAAGCAAGTGGCACATAAAAAAAAAAAACTTAAGAAACGAGGGGTGTATTTCATTAGAGGTTTTCAAAAAAGAATATTGGACCAAATTCCCCTAAATAAAACTAAAGAGAGAGAAAATCATAGATTTTTAGAAGAGAGTAAGAAGAACTACTAGCTTTTGAAAACTTGAAAAGTTGTGTGGTGGTTTCGGTGAAGAAAGAATGAAGAACCAGAAATGGAGAGCTTTTTAAGTGCTAGAAACAATAAAGAGAGATGGTCCCCGGGGGCGAAGGGTACATTAGTGGTCTAGTCCAACATACTATCTCTATCAGTGATAAATTTCAATCCAACCCAAGCCTTTTTAAAAATCAAGGTCAATTAAAAATCTAAGAGCCAAAAATCTACTTTAAAGAAATCAAAAATAATTTTATGCCCGAAGGTAAAACTAAAGGATAACAATTTGAAAATAAATTTCTTGACTTTCAAGACTTTCAAGAAAACAAACAAAGAAATTAAGTAAATTTTAAAAATTGTAAGACTACAAAACTTTCTTAAGTTCCCAAAAAACAATCATAAGCGAACCCCTTACTCTCAAATATTAAGTAATACACAAAATTAACTTAACAAATAAATAAAAGTCCAACACCTTGTAAGCAAGCACAAATAAATAAATAAATTCACTACTTTTTTCCAACATCACATGGGAAAATTTTAAGTTTACAATCCAAATGCCATAAGAATTTATAGTTATTTAAGAAATCTAAAGTTTAAATTTATAGTTATTTAAGAAATTAAATGTTTAAATTTTGGGGTGTTATAGTTTTTATATGAATTATTATTATTATTATTATTATTATTATTATTAAATAAAAAGGAAGAGGAAAATATTATTGTACTTCATGCTATGCATTGAGATGTTTTTAAATAAATAATGGAGAGTGATGCGATTTGACATGGTAAAATATCTTTACCCACCATCATTTATTTAAAAAAAAAAAGTGAAAAGGAAAATATTATTATATCTTCTTTTATTAAAAATTTCAATTCTGCATTAAGATGTTTATTAATTTGGAGATGATTGAAAATGATAATTTAATTATTTAAAGTTATTATTGTGTCATGGAAGTCTTGAAAATAAATATGTGTGATCAAATTCATAGTGAATGTAATAAAAGTCACTTTTATAATGCCAAAGTCTTTTTAGAGTAATTGGTTTTAGGCTTCGTAAGAACTCCGAAGTTAAGCACAATTCTAGGATCAGTGAATGCCAAAACCATTTCAAAGAGGTTCTCATGAGGACATTGCCTTCCTAAGAAACTCTAAATAAAAAATCTCATACTAAATAGGATGGTCAAATTAGGGACAATTGTCTCCTTGGAAGCTCTGAACAAAAAAGCAAACACCAAAACCTTTTCAAAGATGTTCTCATACTGAGTGCTGGAGACAATATCCTCCTAGGAAGCTCTAAATAAAAAATCTCATATTAAGTATGGTGGTTAAATTGGGGACAATAGCCTTTTGGGAAGCTCTGAACAAAAAATTTCATACCAAATGCGGAGTCTAAATTGGGGGCAATATGGCAGAAACTGACAAGTTCTCTAAATAAAAAATCTTATACTGAGTACAATAATTAAATTGGAGACAATAGCCTCCTAGGAAGCTTTAAATAAAAAATTTTGATATTGAGTGCATTGGCTAAATTGGAGACAATAAGGCAGATTGTGATAAGTCCGCCAGTGAAAGTGGGGTGTTACACATAGTAGAATTTAAAACTTTAAAACTAAACCTACTAATTTCGATAAATTAAATGTGTGAAGATACAATGTTGTAAAGTACTTTAATTACTAAATAAATTTATGCTAAAATATAAGGTTTAAAAGACAAGCTCATGGATCCACTAATTAAATAATTGTCAAGAGACAAGTAAACTATTCATTCAGGGAAAAGGTATATTGCCATTAGATTGAAGTTGTCTAGACGATAATCTTACTTAGTTGATTAGAAATCCTAAGTTAGTCTTGACCTACTCTTCAAAAACACTAAAGATTTATATAAATCTACCTATTTCTATTATAACTTAGTATTGCTTATAAAGAACAAACAATTATGAGGAGAGTGATTGTGTGGATTCAATTATCTTGATTTACAACAATAGCTAAAATTTTAAGATATCATATTCATTTATTAGCTTGTAAATATGATAGTTTGTCACTAAGGAAAATTTAAAGTCAAAATTTTATTTCCTAACACAATTATTTTCAAATGAATTCTCTCTAAAAAATTAATGTTATATTCATATAAAGGAATTATTAGAAATTTATAATGAAAAAAAGAAGAAGTTGTTTCTGGAAAATTATGACTATTGATGAAAACTTACAATGGTTTATTTTCAACAATTATTTTATTGTCATCTATGTATCTTCTCGCAATTAGTGTGCTTTTTCACGTCATCATGTCGTTTTGAATCTTGTCTTTTTGCATCGTGCTGTCTCTTTATTGTCTTTTTGTATCTCTTTGTAATCTCTTTTTGATTTTCATAAATACCATTTAGGATTATTATTCATGATACTAAAATATAAGAAAGTGTGTGTATAGAGAAAATTATAAATTATGTTTAATTTGTTATTTTTTAGTTTTAATGTGTATCTTGGTAGATAATCGCAATAGAATTGTGAGTTCTATCACAAAGCAAATATCGATTTAAGTAAAAA